>NC_134906.1:24276934-24454434 GCF_041734735.1 Babylonia areolata
ATTCCTAAAGAGGGCTGCTCAGACGGCTGCCGAGCTCCATCGCTGCTCCTGTCGACGAAGAACGACCCTATGGCCTGAGCCGCCTGCGTGCAGGTCTGCGGCTACGACTGCCAGTGTACCCACACCTGTCGTTTCGTCGCTCGCCTTTCGCCACAGGACTTGGGGGTGATGAAATGATGAAGGAATGGATGACTGATGACTTGCGCGATGAGTTTGTTTAAAGTGAAGAGGAGTTGCGCAACGTCGACCTCACTCTCTCGTCCGGGTCCACCAATTTCCAGTGGCAAGACTAAGTCGAGACGACTGGAGGATGAGCACGGATGCAGTGGATGACCAAGATATCCTTGGCTCTCCTGAGCCAACGCCCTTTTATGGATCTCCATAAGGGTGTCTAGCCACCCCCCTCACCAGTCCCGGAAGGGTGTGTGTGTGTGTGTGTGTGGGGGAGTGCCGGTTTAGTCGCCGGCAACATACCTACAGATTTATACATTATGTAGGTACATCTGTTCCGTTGGCTTTTGTATGTCTGTTGTATACAAAATGTCGCATGCTACGTACATGTATATGTATGATAGACAGACGGACACACACACACACACACACACACACACACACACACACACACACACACACACACACACACACACACAAAGACACACACACACACACACACACACACACACACACACACTACAAACACACACACACACATACACACACACACACACACACGCACACATACACACACACACACACACACACTACACACACACACACACACACACACACACACACACACACACACACACACACACACATGTCAACTCACTTCATCCGAACCACAATCGCGTTTTCCACAGGATTCTGGGTCGGTGGTGTCAGCACACTGGTAACATTGCATCGCCTCCAGTGCTGAAGATACACAGTCATTGCGTGTGAGTGTGTGTGTGTGTGTGTGTGTGTGTGTGTGTGTGTGTGTGTGTGTGTGTGTGTGTGTGTGTGTGTGTGCGTGCGTGTGTGTGTGTGTGCGTGCGTGTCTGTCTCTCTCTATCTGTGTGTTTGTGTGTGTGTGTGTGTGTGCGTGTCTCTGTGTGTGTGTGTGTGTGTGTGTGTGTGTGTGTGCGTCTGTGTGAGTGTGTGTGTGTGTGTGTGTGTGTGTGTGTGTGTGTGTGTGTGTGTGTGTGTGTTTCTTCTGGAAACGGCGTATGATGCGGTAGGCGGAGACCCACTGGTTTTATTTCAATATGAGAACATTGTTGCGAGTTTCATCAAGTATGACACGACAAGTCCTTTTAACAAGCAGTCTCCCGTGTTTGGTCAGTGCTGGTACGGTCTAATAATAATAATAATAATGATAATAGTAATGATAATAATAATAACAATAATAGTATTTATATAGCGCTGAATCTTGTGCAGGGACAAATCTAGGCCCTTTCACACAAGTCATTCACACGCAAGCACAATTCTTCTTCTTCTTCTTCTGCGTTCACTCGTATGCACACGAGTGGGCTTTTACGTGTATGACCGTTTTTACCCCGTCATGTAGGCAGCCATACTCCGTTTTCGGGGGTGTACATACTGGGTATGTTCTTGCTTCCATAACCCACCGAACGCTGACATGGATTACAGAATCTTTAACGTACGTATTTGATCTTCTGCTTGCATATACACACGAAGGGGGTTCAGGCACTAAGCAGGTCTGCACATATGTTGACCTGGGAGATCGTAAAAATCTCCACCCTTTACCCACCAGGCGCCGTCACCATGATTCGAACCCGGGACCCTCAGATTGACAGTCCAACGCTTTAACCACTCGGCTAGCGCCCGTCGCAAGCAAAACTGAAGAAACTGAGGACAAAGAAGAGGCAGGGGAGGGAGGCTGTCTTGTGAAGAGGTGGGTTTTAAGGCCAGACTTCAAAGAGCTGAGTGCAGAGATCTGACGAAGCGAAAAAGGAAGTCAAGTTCATTCCAAATGCAAGGTCCAGAGACAGAGAAAGAACGGCCTCATGGTGATTTGTCTGAGGATCGTCAGAGCCAAACCTGCCGTGGGTATAAAACGGGAAGTAGATGCTGAGACTGAAGTAGAGACAGACAGATAGATAGATAGATAGCGACGCGCTCTCCCTGGGGAGAGCAGCCCGAATTTCACACAGAGAAATCTGTTGTGATAAAAAGAAATACAAATACAAATAGATAGACTGACACGCAGATAGATAGATAGATAGATAGATAGATAGATAGATAGACTGACACGCAGATAGATAGATAGATAGATAGACTGACACGCAGATAGATAGATAGACTGACACACAGATAGATAGCTAGATAACTAGATAGATAGATAGACTGACAGACAGACTGACTGACAGACTGACACACAGATAGATAGATAGATAGATAGATAGATAGATAGATAGATAGATAGATAGAGTGACACATACATAAAAAATAGACAGATAGATATATAGATAGACTGACAGACTGACACACAGATAGATAGATAGATAGATAGAGATACAGACAGACATACAGAATGACACATACAGATAGATAGATAGATAGATAGGCAGACTGACAGACAGACAGATAGATAGATAGATAGATAGATAGATAGATAGACGACACGACACGACACGACAAAACAGAGATAGAAACAAGGAGAGAGAGAGAGAGAGAGAGAGAGAGAGAGAGAAAGAGAGAGAGAGAGAGAGAACAAGAACAAGAACAAAACTTTAATCTCCAGGCCTCCGGCCCCTAGAAAGAGGTCAAGAGTACACAATATGGTGATCACGCAGCCACAACAAAATGTAAAATACGTACTAACTTCAACCTGTAGAACAAAGGTGTTTCTTGGAGAGACAGACAGACAGACAAGACAGACAGACAGACAGAGACAGAGACTTACCAAGGGGTAGGAAGAAGATTGTCCATAGTGTAACCCAAAGGGCTCCACCTGATTTCAAAACACATGCGTCAGATATACAAGGCAATGTTAACAACAACAACAACAATCATCACCATCATCACCACCATCATTATCATCTCCTCTCTCTGTGTACTTAACTCTCTCCATACGAACGGCGAAAGAGACGACGTTAACAGCGTTTCAGCCCAATTACCATCATCAAAATATTGCAAGCGGAAGGCTCTTTTACTGGAGAGGTGAATGTTGACAAAGAATATCACAGTTCTGACGACGGAAGCTAAAGGTTGGGTCATTCAGACACCCACTGGACATCCGAGGGGTCTGTGTAGAGGAGAAGAGAGGACTGGCCGTACTGAGTGAGTTAACACAGACTCAAACATTACAGACGAAACCATTGGGACACAAACATCGCCAGACGTTTGTTTCTCTGTAAACAACAACACCGCCATCAAACAAACAAACAAACAAATATATATATTTCGCTCAAACATTACAGACAGGTACAAAGATTAATTAGATTATCAAACAGAACAGACAAAAACATTACCTGATTAATCTATGTCATGTGTTTGTGTGGTTAACAAAAAAAGAACATACAAAACACACACACACACACACACACACACACACACACACACACACACACACACACACACACACACACACACACACACACACACACAAAACCGCACGCACACAAACATTGTTTGATGAATTTTGTATCTTAATTGTCCTGTTTATTCAAAACTAAAATATTACAGACCAGGGAGTCTCAAACATTACAAACAAAACAAACACAAACATATTACTAACAAAACAGTCATAAACTTCACCTGATTAATGTTTGTCCGCTTTTTGCGCGGATAATTAAAGCAGACATAAACATTACAAATAAAGCAGACTCTCAAACACTACGAGCAGATATAAATCAAAAACAAACATTTCAGACAAGAGAGACACAAATATTACAGACACAACAGACACATACATCAAAACAGACACAAACATCACAGACAAAACAGACACAAACATCAAAACAGACACAAACATTACAGACAAAACAGACACAAACATTACAGACAAGACAGACACAATCATCACAGACAAAACAGACACAAACATCACACACAAAACAGACACAAACATTACAGACAAAACAGACACAAACATTACAGACAAAACACACAAATATCAAAACAGACACAAACATCACAGACAAAACACACAAACATCAAAACAGACTAGACACAAACATCACACACAAAACAGACACAAACATCAAAACAGACACAAACATTACAGACAAAACAGACACAAACATCAAAACAGACACAAACATTACAGACAAAACAGACAAAAATATCGAAACAACACAAGCATCACAGACAAAACACACACAAACATCACAGACAAAACACACAAACATCAAAACAGACTAGACACAAACATCACAGACAAAACAGACACAAACATCACACACAAAACAGACACAAACATCAAAACAGACACAAACATTACAGACAAAACAGACACAAACATCAAAACAGACACAAACATTACAGACAAAACAGACACAAACATCAAAACAGACACAAACATCACAGACAAAACACACACAAACATCAAAACGGACACAAACATTACAGACAAAACAGACACAAACATCAAAACAGACACAAACATCACAGACAAAACACACACAAACATCACAGACAAAACACACACAAACATCACACACAAAACAGACACAAACATCAAAACAGACACAAACATCACAGACAAAACACACAAACATCAAAACAGACACAAGCATTACAGACACAAACATTACAGACACAAACGTTACAGATAGAACAGACACAAACATCACAGACAAAACAGACACAAACATTACAGACAAAACAGACACAAATATCAAAACGGACACAAACATTACAGACAAAACAGACACAAACATTACAGACAAAACAGACACAAACATCACAGACAAAACAGACACAAATATCAAAACGGACACAAACATTACAGACAAAACAGACACAAACATTACAGACAAAACAGACACAAACATTACAGACAAAACAGACACAAATATCGAAACAGACACAAACATCACAGACAAAACAGACACAAACATTACAGACAAAACGGACACAAACATTACAGACAAAACAGACACAAACATTACAGACAAAACAGACACAAATATCGAAACAACACAAACATCACAGACAAAACAGACACAAACATCAAAACAGACACAAACATCACAGACAAAACACACAAATATCAAAACAGACACAAACATTACAGACAAAACACACAAATATCAAAACGGACACAAACATTACAGACAAAACAGACACAATATCGAAACACACACAAACATCACAGACAAAACACACACAAACATTACAGACAAAACAGACACAAACATCAAAACAGACACAAACATCACAGACAAAACAGACACAAACATTACAGACAAAACAGACAAAAATATCGAAACAACACAAGCATCACAGACAAAACACACACAAACATCAAAACAGACACAAACATCACAGACAAAACAGACACAAACATTACAGACAAAACAGACACAAACATCACAGACAAAACACACAAACATCAAAACAGACACAAACATTACAGACAAAACAGACACAAACATCAAAACAGACACAAACATCACAGACAAAACAGATAAAAATATCGAAACTACACAAGCATCACACACAAAACAGACACAGACATCAAAACAGACACAAACATTACAGACACAAACATCAAAACAGACACAAACATTACAGACAAAACAGCCACATACATCAAAACAGCCACAAACATTACAGACACAACAGACACAAACATCATAACAGACGGCAAACTGTTCAAACAAAACACAGACACAAACATTACAGACAAAAACAGACACTAATATTACAGACAAACAGACACAAACATCAAAACAGAAGAAGAAGAAGACCAAAACAAACAAGCAATCAGAAACAAAATAAATACCTGAGAAATTTTTGCCTGCCATTCGTTCTCAGGGTCACCAACAAGACAGGAAGATTCTGGGGACAGGGGGAAAATAAATAAATACACCGTGTACACGGATGTGGCGTTATCGGCATTCCCCAAGAAAGGTCAAAACTGTTCCTTCAGAACTGATCAACGGTTTTAAAGATATTGCTACGGCGGTTACCTGCGTTCTAGGTGTTGAGATTCTTTCCCGGGCGCATGAGTACTTAGGTTGGTCAAGGTGCGTGCATGTATACGTGTGTGTGTGTGTGTGTGTGTGTGTGTGTGTGTGTGTGTGTGTGTGTGTGTGTGTGTGTGTGTGTGTGTGTGTGTGTGTGTGTGTGTGTGTTGGCCTGCTCTTTTGTTTGTAAATGTTGACGCATGTGTATATCTGTGGGCCTTCATTTTTACGTCTGCAAATAGAACCTGATTAATACTACTACTACCAACAACAACAACAACAACAATGGTATTTATCAGGCGCAAAATCTTGATGAAATCAACTCTAAGCGCACCAAAAAAAAAAAAAAAAAAAAGAGAGAGAAAAAAACAACATCTGCACACACACACACACGCACACACACACGCTGTGGGCCATATGGCTCTAACCACAACTAATTCAAAAAGAAGCATTATGTTCAAATATTGCTGTATGCACCCTGCCACCCCCACCCCCCTCCCCCCTCACACACACACACACACCTACATGCATGTCCTATGGCTATTTATGTAAGCACAACCACACACACACATACAAACACGCGCGCGTGCTCACACACACACACACACACACACACACACACACACACACACACACACACACACACACACACACACACACACACACACACACACACAGCGCCCAATATCACTAAACAGTGAAAAGATGTTTACAGAAAGAAAACACAGCAACAGCAACAACAACAACGACAAGCATCGTCTTTATCAACATTGATTGTCATCCACACGACAAAATGAGATGATGATGATGATAAAAATTTCCCTTCTCACTCTTCTCGACTTGTCAGCCGCCTTTGACACGATAGACCATTCAATCCCTCTTTCCCGTCTTCATTTTACATTTGGTATCAACGGCACTGTTCTAAACTGGTTCAAATCTTATCTTACTGATCGATTCCAGTCTGTCATTGTTGATAATTTCCAGTCTGAACCCGTTAAAAATGAACATGGAGTCCCACAGGGATCTGTTTTAGGCCCAGTGCTCTTCACACTGTACACTGCTCCTCTCGCTGAAATTATCAACCGCCATAATGTCAGTCATCATTCTTATGCTGATGACACTCAACTCCAGAAGAGTGATACCCCTGAAAAATTGTTGTCGCTCATGCAGGAAACATCCAACTGCTTCCTGGACATTCAAAACTGGATGACTCTAAATAAGTTACAACTGAACGCGGACAAAACTGAAGCAATGATCATGGGAACATGCAGTACATCCCTCTTTCCAGGTCAGTCAGGAACCTTGGTGTTGTCCTTGACAATACACTGTCCATGCAAAAATTTATCAGTCAGACATGTCAATCCTGCTACTGTCAATTGCGGCGCATCAGTTCCATCTCCAGCCAGCTTTCCGAAAAACGGCGTGCACACAAAGGGGACGGATGGCGCGCGCTTGTGTGGAGATTGCTGGCAGTGAACGCGTCAGCATCTTTAAAGCTGTCACAGTCCACAACGGTACAAGGAGTGGACACAGCGGACATGTCTTATCACTCTGCTGACACTGATAGCCGGGACAGCCAAGAAAAGTTAACTGTGTCCGTTCAGAAGCTCTGCTCTCTGTCTGTTTGTCCGTCTGTCCGCTCTTTCTGTCTCTGTCTCTACC
The DNA here is from genome assembly GCF_041734735.1 of Babylonia areolata. Classification (NCBI taxonomy): domain Eukaryota; kingdom Metazoa; phylum Mollusca; class Gastropoda; order Neogastropoda; family Buccinidae; genus Babylonia; species Babylonia areolata. The sequence continues at coordinate 24,284,731 of NC_134906.1, forward strand.
TCTCTGTCTGTCTCTGTCTCACCATCCCGTCTCTCTCTCTCTCTCTGTATCTCTCTCTCTCTCTCCAGTTGAAGACGAAATCTCTCTCTCTCTCTCTCTCTCCCTCTCTCTCTCTCTCTCTCTGATGGTGGTGATCATTCTTCGTTGTAGTAGCACTGGATGTAGCAGTGTTAACAAAATTATTACTTTTGTGTCGTTATCGTTAATGTTGTTATTGTTATTGTTGTCACGAGGACAGATTGGAAGTCTGGGCGATGCCTAAAATCTTTATCCTTGAGTAATAAAGTTTTTGAATCTTGAATCTTGAATCTTGAATCTCTCTCTCCAGTTGAAGACGAAATCTCTCTCTCTCTCTCTCTCTCTCTCTCTCTCTCTCTCTCTCTCCAGTTGAAGACGAAATCTCTCTCTCTCTCTCTCTCTCTCTCTCTCTCTCTCTCTCTCTCTCTCTCTCTCTCTCTCTCTCTCCAGTTGAAGACGAAATCTCTCTCTCTCTCTCTCTCTCTCTCTCTCTCTCTCTCTCTCTCTCTCTCTCTCTCTCTCTCCAGTTGAAGACGAACTTCATTCAGTACTTTCTTGTCCTGGATCAAGAGATATTACAGAGCAGTATATACTGCCTCTGTCTCTGCTTCTCTGTCTCTGTCTGTCTGTCTCTCCATCACTGTCTGCGTGTGTGTGTGCGTGTCTTTCTGTCTCTGTCTCTGTCTGTGTGTGTGTGTGTGTGTGTGTGTGTGTGTGTGTGTGTGTGTGTGTGTGTGTGTAATTATCTCTATCTTTGTCTCCCTCTAACTGTCGCATTGTCTCTCCCTCAGTTTCTCTCTGTCTCTCCCTGATCGAGTTTCTCTCTCCTCTCTGTCTATCTCTGTCTCTCTCACTCTCTCTCCGATAAAAGGCGAGATCAATTTTATACTTTCTTGTCACTTTTACATAGCTCTCTTGCCCCCCCCCCCCTCCCCCTACCCCCCTCCCCTCCTCCCCTCCCCTCCCCTCCACCTCAACCGAACCCCGCTTTTCATTCGAATATACAGAAATGTCGATTTCTAAGTAATAATAACAATCATCATTATGATAGAAATGATATTAATCCAAATAATACTAATAACAATATCATTTTATTTCCAGTCTAATAATTATCATCATCTTAGATGAACAGACTATAAATAAATAAACGAACATAGCTCTCTGTCTCTGTCTCTGTCTCTCTCGTCGATAAAAAACGAATTTAATTTTGTACTTTTTTTTTCCTGGATCGAATGATATTACATAACAGTATATAGGCCTACTACACAAGTAGACTTGTGCTGATTTCGAGTGGTCATTTCCTTGTCATTAACAAATGAAAGTGTTGTTGGCTAAAGCAGTTGTTTGTTCATCTCTACAAAGTATTTGAAAGACGATATGCTTATGCAGTTTCAGTTTCAGTAGCTCAAGGAGGCGTCACTGCGTTCGGCGGACAAATCCATATAAGCTACACCACATCTGCCAAGCAGATGCCTGACCAGCAGCGTAACCCAACGCGCTTAGTCAGGCCCTGAGAAGAAAAAAAAAAAGGAAAAAAAAAGAAGAGATAAATACATTTAAAAAAAAAAACCCAAAAAAACTACTACTAAAAATGATAATATGTATAAGGAGCAAAAACTTGATGAAGTCAACTATAAGTGTACAAAATAGAATAGAATAGAATAAAATAAATAAATGAATTAATAAATAATATAATTACGCCTGTGCATATGCAACATATAGTAATCTGAATACATTTCTGTCATCTTCAATCATGTACACCCCTTTTAAGGTTTCGAGGGGCGTGGCTTTTGAGAGTAAAACACCATCGTCTCGATCGATGGTTGGTCGGTCTGTTTGACTCTCGTGTGTGTATGATTGTATTTGTATTTCTATTTGTATTTCTTTTTATCACAACAGATTTCTCTGTGTGAAATTCGGGCTGCTCTCCCCAGGGAGAGCGCGTCGCCATACTACAGCGCCACCCTTTTTTTTTTTTTTTTTTTTTTTTGTATTTTTCCTGTGTGCAGATTTATTCGTTTTTCCTATCGAAGTGGATTTTTCTACAGAATTTTGCCAGGAACAACCCTTTTGTTGCCGTGGGTTCTTTTACGTGCGCTAAGTGCATGCTGCACACGGGACCTCGGTTTATCGTCTCATCCGAATGACTAGCGTCCAGACCACCACTCAAGGTCTAGTGGAGGGGGAGAAAATTTCGGGGGCTGTGCCGTGATTCGAACTAGCGCGCTCAGATTCTCTCGCTTCCTAGGCGGACGCGTTACCTCTAGGCCATCACTCCACGTGAATAAATACTATAATTACGCCTGTGCCTGTATGTGTTCATGTTTGTGGCCGCGTCAGTGTGTGATGTACGCGTGTTTGTAGTTGTTGAATGTGGGGTTGCTTTTGGTGAATGCTTATATAATAAAAAAAAATTATGTGCATGCGCGTGTTCACGTGCAAGTGTGTGGACTCGTTCGTTCGTTCTTTAGTTTTGGCGTCTTTTAACTCACTCAGTACGGCCAGTCCTCTCTTCTCCTCTACACAGACCCCTCGGATGTCCAGTGGGTGTCTGAATGACCCAACCTTTAGCTTCCATCGTCAGAATTGTGGTATTCTTTGTCAACATTCACCTCTTCAGTATAAGAGCCTTCCGCTTGCAATATTTTGATAATGGTAATCGGGCTGAAACGCTGTTAACGTCGTCTCTTTCGCCGTTCGTATGGAGAGAGTTAATTAACTATCAGTGATATTAGACGATGAAACAAAAAAATGTGAGGGAGGGGGGACGCGGGGGGGGGGGGGGGAAGTAGAAAACTACAAAAAAAATGCATAACTAACATGCAATTACATTTAACAGTAACGATTCAATAATGATAACAACAATGATGATAATCAGAAACTATTAAAACATTTCTTAAGTTCATTAAAAGGAATGTAGAAATAGGGCTATGAACTAATGCCTGTGAAAGTTCCACCATAAGAACCTCGTCAGAAATAACTTTCCAAAAATCATCTGCAGAATAGTTATTCTCTTTGAAATACTTGGGCAAGAAGGTACGTAACTGCTGACAGTGAAACAAACAATGATGCAAGCTGAACTGCTTATACCACAGATGCATGTAACATTTTTAGTATACTTTGTCTTCAGCGCATCAAGTTTTATACGGAAGAAAGTAGAGGTTATTGGTCTTGTATAGTAAGCTGATGGATTCGGTATTGTGTGTGTGTGTGTGGACTCGTGTGAGTGCACAAGTGTGCATGTTAAAACATGTGTACGTGAGAGCGCGTGTGTGCACGTTCGGGTGTGTGTGTGTGTGTGTGTGTGTGTGTGTGTGTGTGTGTGTTTATGTGTGTGTGTGTGTGTGTGTGTTTATGTGTGTGTGTGTGTGTGTGTGAGTGAGTGTGTGTGTGTGCATGTGTGTGTGTGCGTTTGTGTCCCCAACGTGCGCGCGTGTGTGTATACGTGTGGGGTTGTGTGTGTTTGGGCGCAAGTGTTTGAGCACACGTATTTGTACACGCAAGTGTGCACTGGCACGCTTAGATGTAGGCTAGGTATACCTGCATGCAGGCATTCAAGTGTATGTTATGAGTGTGTATGCGCGCGTGTGTGCACGTATATCTATATATCTATCTATATGTATATATATATATATATATATCTGTGTGTGTGTGTGTGTGTGTGTGACCCGCGTGCGTGTGGTGCGCGAATGCCTGTGGGAGCATGTGTGTGAGCGCGTACTCACGCACGTGCGTGTGTGGATAACATTAGTATGCTCATGTGTGGACATCGAGGTGTGTTTTGTGTGTGTGTGTGTGTGTGTGTGTGCTACGTGCGGGCGTGTGTGTGCGTATGTGTGTGTGGGGTTGTGTGTGTTGGTGCCGGGCGCATTTATGTGTGCAGGCGCATTTGTACACGCACGTGGGCACACGCTTAGATGTTGGTAGGAAAACAACTGCATACATGCATTTACGTGCATGTTAGCGAGTGTGTACGTTCATATGCGTGCATGTGTGTCTGTCTGCTTGTGTCTCGCGTTCGTGTGCATATGTGTGTGAATGTCTGCAGAAGCATGTGTGACCGTGTGTGTGTGTGTGTGTGTAACTGTAAGCATACATGCTGAGTGCATGTTTTGTCTTAAGGTGTGTACGCATATGCTTGTTCATGCGTGTACATGTGCGCTGGCGTGCATACATTGATATGTGTGAATGATGGAGAGAGTGTGTGTGTGTGTGTGTGTTTGCGCACATATACATGCATGAGTGTGTTCGTAAAGTTGTGTTCATGTGGCTGTACATGTTTGCGTAGTGAGTGTACATGAGCATGTGCATGTGCTCACGTGTGTGTGTGTAATTGCATGTTCGCATGTGTGTGAAAACATATGTGTGTATGCTCAAGAACATTCCATCAATATCAAAACCACTACCAGATTCTATGAATTTTCTCTTTTTTTTTTTATTGTTCCGTTCAATCGCATATGTAACTAAAAGTACCTTGAGTGTTGATTATGGTAATGTAAGAAATGTATCCTTGTGCACTGCGGACAAGAAACTGATTATTAAAAAAAAAAAAAAAAAAAAAAAAGAAAAAGAAAAAGAAAAAAAAAAAGCAAAAGAAAAAAAAAAGCAAACTCAAAATTCAGCCTTCATCAATCTGAAGTAAAGAAGACAAATGGAAACATACATTTAAAAAAGAAAAAAAAAAAAAAAAGAATCCTATCGCCTCCATCAACCTGAAGGAAGACAACTGGCTGGAAACATATATTTGAAAAAACCCAGAAAACTAAACAAAGTAATAAACACCTGGGAGATAGACAATTTATAAGTGTTGAAAACATTCCCAACACACTGCCAACTATGTATGTGTTACGATGAGACTCTTGCGTTCGAATCACGGCTCAGCCGCCGATATTTTCTCCCCCTCCACTAGACCTGGAGTGGTGGTCTGGATGCTAGTCATTCGGATGAGACGATAAACCGAGGTCCCGTGTACAGCATGCACTTAGTGCACGTAAAAGAACCCACGGCAACAAAAGTGTTGTTTCTGGCAAAATTATGTAGAAAAAATCCACTTCGATAGGAAAAACAAATAAAACTGCACGCAGGAAAAAATACAAAAAAATGGGTGGCGCTGTAGTGTAGCGACGTGCTCTCCCTGGGGAGAGCAGCCCGAATTTCACACAGAGAAATCTGTTGTGATAAAAAGAAATACAAATACAACAAATACAAATACAAAAAGAAGGACACACTGCCACTGACACCAGGTGAGGTCTTGTAAGGAGGAATGAAAGTAAACTTCGTAAGGATTAAATTTCCCTACAAACTAGGATCAAATTTCCCTACAAACTCAGTGGTTCAAACGTCTGCCAGAAAAGGTGACTCAGTCCTAAAGTGGCGACCACCCTGGAGGCACAGGTTTGAACCTGCTGAGGACCAGGGGGAAAAACAAAGGCTGCAATACATGAGCATCTATGTGCATCATGGGCATGTAAGTGTACATAACTACATGCATGTATATGAATGTGTATTGTGTGTGCGTGTGTTTATGTAAGTTTGTGCCTGCCTATGTGTGTGTATGTGTTAGGGTAGCTGTTAGATACACATGTATGTTAAAAAGTATGTATGCAGTGTGTGTGTGTGTGTGTGTGTGTGCGTGCGTGCGTGCATGCATGCATGTGTGTGTGTGTGTGTGTGTAGTCACATTTTGGTGTGTGTATGTAACATAGATATAATGTTTTATGTTAACAAAAGAGTTTTTGTAAAGCACCTAGAGCAGATTTCTGGATAGTGTGCTATATAAGTATCTATTATTATTATTATTATTATTATTATCTAAGAGTCATGACCTGGGTGCGGCCCGGCCTGGCCCCTTTAGAGTGTAAGGAGTTAAGGGCCGAAACACTTGACTGAGGGGGTGTGGAGTGGGGGGTGGGGGGGGGGGGCTTCTTCTCTGAAGACCCTGTACTGTCCAGCTCTCCCTAGAGTTTCTTATCACTGCTGCTGTCGGCAGGTGAGGTCTTCTGTCATCAATCACTCCAGTCTCTGTTTCTTGCTGTGTTCCGGGAAGGGGTCTTCAGAGGGAGAGGTCTTCTTCTTCAGCCAGTTCATCATCAGACTACTGCTGGCGGTCTTCTTCACCACTCTGAAACAGGCAGTATCATCACCCTCAGTGTAGTGAGCATCCTCAGTATAGTGAGAGAGAGAGAGAGAGAGTGTGTGTGTGTGTGTGTGTGAGTGTGTGTGTGTGTGAGTGTGTGTGTGTGAGAGTGAGAGAGAGAGAAAGTGTGTGAGTGAGTGTGTGTGAGAGTGAGAGTGTGTGAGAGTGAGAGAGAGAGTGAGAGAGAGAGAGAGAGAGAGTGTGTGTGTGTGTGTGCATGTGTGTGTGTGAGTGAGTGAGTGTGTGTGTGAGTGACAGAGAGAGAGAGTGTGTGTGTGTGTGTGTGTGAGTGAGAGAGAGAGAGTGTGTGAGTGAGTGTGTGTGAGAGTGAGAGAGTGTGTGAGAGAGAGAGAGAGTGTGTGTGTGAGTGAGTGTGTGTGAGAGTGTGAGAGAGAAAGAGAGAGAGAGAGAGTGTGTGTGAGTGAGTGTGTGTGTGACTGAGAGTGAGAGAGAGAGAGTGTGTGTGTGTGTGAGTGAGTGAGTGTGTGTGTGAGTGAGAGAGTGAGAGAGTGTGTGTGTGTGAGTGAGATAGAGAGAGAGAGAGAGAGAGAGAGTGTGTGTGTGTGTGTGTGTGTGTGTGTGTGTGTGTGTGTCCCTAGTGTTTTCCATCAATTATTACATTTTCCCCCTCTTTAGTAGAAGTGTTGCAGTTGTTATGACTGTTATCGTTATCATGCAGTGTCCTAAAATGAGTGTAAAAAAAATCATATCATTACAATCTGTATCTAAAGGAAAAAGAAAAAAAAGTTAATGAAGAAGGAGGGGGAGGAGACAAAGAAAAAAAGAATAAGAAAGATGATGATTAAAAAGAACGCACACACATTTACCACTGACTTTGGATTGTATTGCTGAACACACTCGGGCGACTTGTTGCGTGAATTGTTCACCACTGGCGACACCATATGCATGGAGATGGTGTCTATTGGGTGAATCACCTTCACAGCCTGAAATCATCACATCACACAGATCACATCACCAATAAACAAGTGCGCCATTCCGTCACGCACCACACAGGACCTTGTGTTAGATCTGCTGACATCAGTCAAGAAAAGGAAGCTATGCTGGTATGGTCTTCGTTCGTGGGCTGCAAAACCCATGTTCACTCGTATGCACACGAGTGAGCTTTTACGTTTATGACCGTTTTTACCCCGCTACGTAGGCTGCCATACTCCGTTTTCAGGGATTAAGAAGATCCAATGGCCTTTCTAAAACAATCCTCCAAGGAAGCACTCTATGCTACAAATGTATTCACAAATCAGCCCCTTCCTATCTCTGTGGCTGCCTTCACCTCTACACTCCATCTCGCTCACTACGATCAGCTTCGGATCCACTCCACTTACGCATACCCAGATTCAAACTCTCGACTGTTGGCCGCCGTTCCTTCTCTGTCTCTGGACCTTGTAATTGGAATCAACTTCCTCTTTCGTTTCGTCAAGTCTCCACGCTCAGTTCTTTCAAGTCTGGCCTTAAAACCCACCTCTTCCCAAAATAGCCTCCCTTCCCTGCCTCTTCCTTGTCTTTAGTTTCTCCAGTTTTTGAGTTATGCGTGCAAGAGAATGACTGGTGCGAAAGCGCTTTGATTTGTCTATGCACAAGATTCAGTGCTATATAAGTACCATTATTATTATTATCATGGGCAGAAAAAAAACAACGATGGACTAACAATATTGCAGAACGGACAGGGAAACCATTTGTTGAGACCCAGGCTTTGACAGACACACACCACCAACAGACCTGGAGGAATCTGGTGAACAGTTCTTCTGTGCAGCGCCCCAGTGACTCTTCACAGAGTTCAGGGAGAAGAAGAAGAAAAGAAGAAGGAGGAGGAGGAGGAGGAGGAGGAGGAGGAGAAGAAGGAGGAGGAGGAGGAAGAGAAGAAGAAGAAGAAAAGAAGAAGGAGGAGGAGGAACAGAAGAAGAAGAAGAAGAAGAAGGAGGAGGCGGAGGAGGAGGAGGAGGAGGAGGAGGAAGAAGAAGAAGAAGAAGGAGGAGGAGGAGGAGGAGGAGAAGAAGGAGGAGGAGGAGGAAGAAGAAGGAGGAGGAGGAGAGGGAGGTGGAGGAGGAGGAAGAGAAGAAGATGAAGAAGGAGGAGGAGGAAGAGGAGGAGGAAGAGAAGAAGAAGGAGGAGGAGGAGGAAGGAGGAGGAGGAGAGGGAGGAGGAGGAGGAGGAAGGAGGAGGAGAGGGAGGAGGAGGAGGAGGAAGAGAAGAAGATGAAGAAGGAGGAGGAGGAGGAGGAAGAGAAGAAGGAGGAGGAGGAGGAAGAGGAGGAGGACAGAGAGGAGGAGGAGCAGGAAGAGAAGAAGAAGGAGAAGAAGAAGAAGAAGAAGAAGAAGAAGGAGGAGGAGGAGGAGGAGGAGGAGGAGGAGGAGAAGAAGAAGAAGAAGAAGAAGGAGGAGGAGGAGGAAGAGAAGAAGAAGAAGAAGGAGGAGGAGGAGGAGGAGGAGGAGGAGGAGAGGGAGGAGGAGGAGGAGGAAGAAAAGAAGAAGAAGGAGGAGGAGGAGGAAGAGAAGAAGGAGGAGGAGGAGAAGGAGGAGGAGATGAGGAGGAGGAAGAACTCAAGAAGAAGAAAAAGAAGAAAAAGAAGAAGAAGAAGAAGGAGGAGGAGGAAGAAGAAGAATAAAGAAGAAGAAGAAGACACAAATCATTGACACATGACAGTCCTATTGTTTCCCCATCTTTGACACATCTTCGACAATACCTGAAAAAGGAAAAGCGGACAAGACAGATGAAAGACAAACAACAGTCTTGGTTCCTTACCTGGGTCAAAGGGACCTCAGCAAAATCCAGCCATGCACTGACTTCTTCTTCTGTGGACAGAATTGCCTGTAACACACACACACACACACACACACACACACACACACACACACACACACACAGACACACACACACACATCTTTGTCACCCCTTGAGGTGTGTGCTAGTAGAAACTGAAAGTAGCGGTTTCCAATAGCATAATGGATAAAATTTTCAAAGTCCACATTATGTGCACATTATCATCGTGTAAACTCTTATTGTTTAATAGCAGTATCTATCATATACCTACTTTAGTTTATCATACTCCTAGTAAAATACACAGACATATGGTACATATAATCAAGTGCCAAGTCACACGCACACTTCAATTGAACATGCAATCATCTGTCTTGGACTTGAAGTAAAGTTTGGCAAAATCTCTATCACTAGTGATGTGTGTGTGTGTGTGTGTGTGTGTGTGTGTGTGTGTGTGTGTCTGTGTCTGTGTGTGTGTGTGTGTGTGTGTGTGTGTGTGTGTGTGTGTGTGTGTGTGTGTGTGTGTGTGTGTGTCTGTGTCTGTGTCTCTGTGTGTGAGGGAGAGCTGGGGAAGCATCCAAATGAATGAATGCATGCTGGCATTAGACCAGAAGTTGTGACATGTACTGGTGTGAAAATACCTGTTTTAAAAACCAGTACTGGCCAAAGGTGTGGATTTCTGTACCAGTACCCACTTCTAATCACTCCACAACATCTGCTTTTACAGTCTTAGAATTCAGAGAAAGGAAAAAAAAAAATCAAAGTAATGATCGCAAGTTAAATACCATTACACATCATTCACTATTTTTCTCAAAGGAAAAGAAAGGGGTGGATAACTTTATAGGTGTGCACCAACAGAAGCTGATGTTAACTGATCATTTGCAACAAGAGTTTACTATCTAATTCCAGACGTTACACTGATATTTTTTAAAACCATAATCAGTTTCCTTTTTGGAAACAAACTCAGTGTCATTTTCAATTTTACAGGCTTTTTTTGCGCATCAAAACAAAAAACAAAACAAAAAAACACTGTAACTCAGCACACAATCTTTTGCACATGTAATCACTTCTGTGCATGTTCAGCATGTTCACTGCTTCACCCCCCAAAAATCACAATACATCTAAGGGATTATTTCATAGTCTGGGTTCTAAAACTGTCTTGGATTATAGTGTGTTACGGACACACACATACAATCCCTTTGGTAGTGCAGAAGATCAGGATTGAAACACACAAAAACCTCTGGCAAAGGTTACTGAGGACAGGATAAAATAAATCCTCAGTGAAAGATGAACCCCTTACTGGCATTCGGTGATGAATCCCGGCCATAACAGGAGATGACGCAACTGTTATCACGCTGTATGAATACAATGGGGGCGATCCCTGCAAAAAGACACCAGGTGTTCATAACTGCACCCCATGGATTGTTCAAATCTTTCACAACGAAACACACACATGTATTAAACAAACCAAAAATAAATAATGCAGTCATCTCTTCCGCAATTGCTTTGAATACTGTTTTATGTTTTAATATTCCTTGGATTCAAAATTACGCTGGAAAAAAAGTGTAATGTAAAATCACACACACACACACACACACACAGAGAGAGAGAGAGACAGACAGACACACACTACAACAGTCAAAAATGTATATTTACACATGAAAATGAGCATAATAAACTCGTACACACTTTACATCAGACCGCTCATGACATCATGCTAAAACTGTTACTCACACACAATCTGATAACCACACATTTAAACAAATACAGTGCATATATACACATACAGACATACAAAACACAGACATGCACACAAACACACAACAACACACTTAACTACAATCAACAGAATTCCTCCTGCACAAAACATATCTATACATGCAAACAACACACAAAACAAACCCATACAAAACAGAAAACATACCAAAACATTTAAACAAAACAGAAAACATTCCTATACAGGCAAACAACACACAAAACATATCTATACATGTAAACAAAACATATGTTATGTTCTCCTACACAAAAACATACACAAAACATTCCTATACATGCAAACAACACACAAAACAAACCCATACAAAACAGAAAACATACCAAAACATTTAAACAAAACAGAAAACATTCCTATACAGGCAAACAACACACAAAACATATCTATACATGTAAACAAAACATATGTTATGTTCTCCTACACAAAAACATACACAAAACATTCCTATACATGCAAACATACAAAACAAACCTCTCCAAGTAAAGAAAACACAAAACATACCCGTACATGTAAACACAAGAGAGGCAAGGCCTTCAAGACTCACTTATGATAAATTAAGTCCCCTAGCATTAATTACAGAGTAATTTCCCTTTTTTACTATCTGCACCAAAACGTTTGCAAAATAAATAAAAAATTCCATGCTTAGCAAAAGAAGTTCCTGTTTGAACAAAAAATGATAATAATAACTCCTCTTGTTGTTGTGTCACAATAAGAGGTCAAAGTGCCAAGTTTAGAGAATACAAAAAATATAAATATAACAGTAAATTCAGTTTGCATATAATTAGGCTTCTTTTTTAAAAATTTTTTGTGCCCATCCCAGAGGTGCAATATTGTTTTAAACAAGATGACTGGAAAGAACTGAATTTTTCCTATTTTTATGCCAAATTTGGTGTCAACTGACAAAGTATTTGCAGAGAAAATGTCAATGTTAAAGTTTACCACGGACACACAGACACACGGACACACACACACACACACACACATAGACAACCGAACACCGGGTTAAAACATAGACTCACTTTGTTTACACAAGTGAGTCAAAAACACGAAGCATACCTGTACAAGTACACAAAACACAGACATGATCACAAACACATAGACGATGATCAGTACTCACATCAGGAGGCTGCCACACATCAAACACTCCAGCTATCGTCAATAAACGCTTCCCTTGCCACTCTGAAACAACACATCATGTCAAGGAGGTGTCCAGCTATAGTCAATAAACGCTTTCCCTGCCACTCTGAAACAACACATCATGTCAAGGAGGTGTCCAGCTATAGTCAATAAACGCTTCCCTTGCCACTCTGAAACAACACATTATGTCAAATCAATCACTTTCAGTTTCTCCACGAGGCGTCCAGCTATAGTCAATAAACGCTTCCCTTGCCACTCTGAAACAACACATTATGTCAAACCAATCACTTTCCCTTGCCACTCTGAAACAACACATTATGTCAAACCAATCACTTTCCCTTGCCACTCTGAAACAACACATCATGTCAAACCAATCACTTTCCCTTGCCACTCTGAAACAACACATCATGTCAAACCAATCACTTTCCCTTGCCACTCTGAAACAACACATTATGTCAAACCAAACACTTTCAAATTCTCCAGGAGGCGACACTGCGTTCAGACAAATCCAGATACGCTACACCACATCTGCATGGTCAGCAGCAATACCCAACATGACAGTCAGGCCTTGAGTGCATGCATTTATATACTGTGTACCTATCAGAGGTGTGGTGGTCTTCAAGGGCCTCCTGCATGATTCTCTCCAGAAAGATGTTGGGCCCCAAGAACCACTGCTGGCGACTGTCAAACGACGGAAGATGGCATGGTTTGGTCACGTCATACGACATAACACCCTCTCCAAAACCATCCTGCAAGGGACTGTAGAGGGAGGGCGCAGACGGGGACGGCAGAGAAAGAGCTGGTCCGACAACGTCAAGGAATGGACCAAAATGACGATGCCAGATCTCCCCACGACAGCTGCCAACAGAACGGAGTGGCAAGCTATGACATCTTCCTCATGTCCCCCCAACGACCCCAGCGGTCGAGGGAATGACTGGTGACTGGGTGACTGGTGGTACCTATCAGAGTGGATTTCTTCTACAGAATTTTGCCAGAATATAACACTATATTTGTGTACCTATCAGAGTGGATTTCTTCTACAGAATTGTACCAGAGCACAACACTATATTTGTGTACCTATTAGAGTGGATTTCTTCTACAGAATTGTACCAGAGCACAACACTATATTTGTGTACCTATTAGAGTGGATTTCTTCTACAGAATTTTGCCAGAGCACAACACAATATTTGTGTACCTATCAGAGTGGATTTCTTCTACAGAATTTTACCAGAGCACAACACTATATTTTTGTACCTATTAGAGTGGCTATCTTCTACAGAATTTTGCCAGAGCACAACACTCTCATTGCACTGAGTTCTTTTTCAGTGTGCCATGTGCGCACTGCACATGGTACCTCGGTTTATCGTCTCATATGAATGACCAGACATTTACTTTAATTTTCCAGTCAAATGTGGGAGATAGGGCGAGACTGGGATTTGAGCGCAGACCCTCATGGCCACTGTGTTGGCAGGTAAGCGTCTAAACCATTCTACCACCTTTCTCCATGTCAAATCAAATCATATAATTTACTATCTCTCTCGCTAGAGGAGGTGTAAGAGGTGGTGGAGGTCTGGAGTCGACCGGAGGGAGCGGAGGAAGTGGAGGAGGCGGCGGGTTGGCATTGTTGAGAGGGCCAAGAGTAGAGGGCCCAGAGTGTCAGCAAATCGATTGCGATCGCGCCTTAATGTTAGCACGATCGCCCAATCGAGCTACATAATTATGTGACCTGGTTGGAGACATAATTTGACAAAAAACAGGAACGCCAGAGAATCGACAGACAGACAGAAAATACGAAAAAAATTAGCCGTATGGAGAGCACAGGAACAGGAGTCATGATGGCTGCCAGAAAAAGAGGGCGCTAGCCATGGGGACAAAGGGGAGGTTACCTACTTCTGGGAGGTTATCGGCCGTAGTACTTTCGTTTTCTCCGCATAGGCGGATAGTAGTTTGCACAGGACAGGAATGTCAGACCCCTGCCGGAGTCTGCACTAGTTGGGTCACAGTTAAGTATGTGTAATTAAATTACTATTTAACTCATTCCGTCCTACATTCAAGCACTGCTTGATTAACTTTGTGCTTGTTTCTGTGTCTTTGCCTGATGAGTGCCCAGGCATCAAATCCTGATTCTTCAGACTGGGTTTTCAGCTATTCAGCTAAGTATAAACAATTTTAAAAGGGATGCTATTCTTAAAAAAAAAAAGAAAGAAAAAAAAAAGAAGAAGTTTATGTGCATTTCTAGCTCTTAAGAATATTTTTTTGTTTGTGGTCATGGCTAGAAAAAGATATTTCTATATATATATATATATATATATATATATATATATATATATATATAAAAGAAAGAAAAAAAAACAACAACCAAAAACCAAGCAAGCATGCAAACCCAAATAAACAAACAAACAAACAAAAAAAACATATTCACAAAACAAACCCAGTACGGTTGTGTGTGTCTTTGTGTGTGCATGAGTGTGAGTGTGTGCGTGTGCATGTGCTTGTACCCAGGTGCATGTTTTTACCAACACCATAAAAAAATTTTTTTTTAATTAAAAAGCTATTGCATACCTCCATACTTTTGTTTGTGGGCTGTGACTCCCACATTCACCCACATACATGTGTGGGGTTTTATCATGTGTATGACCGTTTTTGACCCGCACCTTCTTCTTCTTCTTCTTGTGCGTTCGTGGGCTTCAACTCCCACGTTCACTCGTATATACGCGAGTGGGCTTTTTACGTGTATGGCCGTTTTTACCCCGCCGTGTAGGCAGCCATACTCTACTTTCGGGGGTGTGCATGCTGGGTATGTTCTTGTTTCCATAACCCACCGAACGCTGACATGGATTACAGGATCTTTAACATGCGTATTTGATCTTATGCTTGCGTATACACACGAAGGGGGTTCAGGCACTAGCAGGTCTGCACATATGTTGACCTGGGACATCGTAAAAATCTCCACCCTTTACCCACCAGGCGCCGTCACCGTGATTCGAACCCGGGACCCTCAGATCAAAAGTCCAACGCTTTAACCATTCGGCTATGGCGCCCGTCGACCATGTTTGCAGTCATACTGATTACGTTTTTTGAGGGGATACCTCCATCCTTAGTTTCAGAAGTCTGATCTGTTTCTCTGACAGCTGTCTGTTTCTCTGACACAGCTGTCAAGCTGACCCACACCCTTGTCACTCTCCCTCTCCACAAAATGGATTTTTCTTTTGCTGAGCTGCTGTCTGATTGGTCAGGCTGGGCTGTGAAGGGGCAGCCCCTACCATCATCTTCCTTTCTCACCCCCTCCAAATCAGCGGGGGCGGCAGAGAAAGAGCTGGTCCAACAACGTCAAGGAATGGACCAAAATGACGATGCCAGATCTCCTCACGACAGCTGCCAACAGAACAGCGTGGCGAGCTATGACATCTTCCTCATGTCCCCCCAACAACCCCAGCGGTCGAGGGAATGAAGCCTGAAGCCTGAAGCCAAATCAGCATCGGGTCCCGTTTGTTGTGTGTGCATGTGTGCATGTGTGTGTGTGTGTGTGTGTGTGTGTGTGTGTAACATAAGCATGTCTTTATCAGCATCACTAGAAAAGCTAATGCATACCTTCATCCTCAGTATCAGCAGTCAGATCTGTTTCTTTGACTTCCTCTTTGACCATCCCCAGATCAGCATCTGGGTCTGGTTTGATGTCAGTCGGCTCCTGTTTGATCCGAGCACTGACAGGTGATTCATGGTCCCGTTTCTGGGGACCTGCTTCGTTATCCACCGGTTCCTGTTTGACTCGACAGGTGACAGAAGTCGGATCTGGTTCACGGAGATCTGGTTTGGTGTCTAACGGTTCCCGTTTGACTTGGGCTTGTAAGGAGGGCTTGAGGTCTGGCTTAGCAGGCTTGCTGTCAGGTTGGCTGGTTGCTGACTTCTGGGGAAAGTAGATAAAGTAGGGCTGCTTTCCTTCTGGGCCTCTTTTCCATTCGAAGAACCTGACAACATAGTAACAAACCATTAATACTTTTTTGTTTTTTAAATACTAGTAACAAAAATGGTATGTTCTCCTCTAAGTATCAAGTACATCATGTCCCCAAATGAGGCATCAATATCCCAATGGATATGCACAGAAATTTTTTTTTTCAATGCAGTAATATTGTTGTTGCAACTTATACAAATATTCAAGCTCATCAGCAGAGATGACTGGTGTACAAAACCGATCAGTGACCACAAACAACTGCAACAACATGGAACCTGGAACTTTTCTTGGAACTTTACTTTATAAGAATGTACTGGTGTTGAGCGCACTTCTAGCACTTCTAGGAAATATATCATTATTGTTATCTATGTAAACAGATGCAACGACAGGACTATATCAATGTCAAATGTTTGTTTCATGTTATGTATGAAATAGCATTACAGTGACATAAGTGAAGCCCTTTTCTTCTGAAAACTGGTACAAATATCCCCTGCTTCTTGACATATTTCCAGCCCATCTGACTATCCTTCAACAGCACATGGGACTTCTTCCCTTGGGCTGTGGTCAGCAAGCAATTCAGTCAGATCATGACTTCTTGTCTCAAGGCCTGACCAGCCCTTAGGGCGTTTTTTTTTTGTTTTTTTGTTTTGTTTTTTAGCTAGCAGATAATAAAGATGTAACACTTATGAATTTGATGCCTCCTTGAATCTGAAACACGATTCCACAGATCTGTGGAACAAAGCTGCTGTTTACCTGACAGTTTTGCCACAGACACACAGAAAATAAACTCTTACTTATACTTTAACGATACAAAGATCAACAATCACACTAAGACAATGATTCTTTCTCTCTCTCCTTTTTTTCGTTTTTGTCACAACAGATTTCTCGGTGTGAAATTGGGGCTGCTCTCCCAAGGGAAAGCACGTCACTACACTGACAGCGCCACCCATTTTTTTGTATTTTTTCCTGCGTGCAGTTTTATTTGTTTTTCCTATCGAAGTGGAGTTTTCTACTGAAGTTTGCCAGGGACAACCCTTTTGTTGCCATTGGTTCTTTTACGTGCGCTAAGTGCGTGCTGCACATGAGACCTCAGTTTATCGTCTCATCCAAAGGTCTAGTGGACGGGGAAAAAATATTGGCGAGAGCCGTGATTCGAACTAGCTCTCACTTCCTAGGTGGATACATTACCTCTAGGCCAACACTCCACTCAATGATGATGACAGACATCTGTCAGACTATGGATTTGTGCTGTGGGTGGTGACTGATACAGCGTTGGGTGTGGATGGACAAGCCAATATGGGATGACAGTCCCTGTGTCTGTCTGTCTGCCTCTGCCTCACTGTCTCTCAGTCTCTGCCTCACTGTCTGTCTGTCTCTGGCTTAGTGTGTCTCTCTGTCTCAGTGTCTGTCTCTGTGTCTATCTCTCTGCCTCAGTGTGTCTGTCTCTCTGCCTTAGTGTCTGTCTCTCTGCCTCAGTGTGTGTCTCTCTGCCTCACTGTCTGTCTCTCTGCCTCACTGTCTGTCTCTCAGTCTCTGCCTCACTGTCTCTCTGTCTCTGGCTCAGTGTGTCTCTCTGTCTCTGTCTCTCTCTCTGCCTCAGTGTGTCTCTCTGCCTCAGTGTCTGTCTCTCTGTCTCAGTGTCTGTCTCTCTGCCTCACTGTCTGTCTATCAGTCTCTGCCGCACTGTCTCTGCCTCACTGTCTATCTCTGGCTCAGTGTGTCTCTCTGTCTCAGCGTCTGTCTCTCTGTCTCTGTCTGTCTCTCTTCCTCAGTGTGTCTCTCTGCCTCAGTGTCTCTCTCTGCCTCAGTGTCTGTCTCTCTGTCTTTCTGCCTCAGTGTCTCTCTCTGCCTCAGTGTCTATCTCAGTGTCTGTCTCTCTGCCTCAGTGTCTGTCTCTCTGCCTCAGTGTCTCTCTGTCTCTGTCTCAGTGTCTGTCTCTCTGCCTCAGTGTCTGTCTCTCTGTCTCAGTGTCTGTCTCTCTGCCTCAGTGTGTCTCTCTGTCTCAGTGTCTGTCTCTCTGCCTCAGTGTGTCTCTCTGTCTCAGTGTCTGTCTCAGTGACAGTCCCTCATACACTGAGCACTGGTGTTCAGGTCAACGTTCAACACCATCAGATCTCTTTCAGATGTCTTTACAGAACAGCTGGGGTCTGCCTGTGGGATGTTTTCCCTGTACTAGTTCTCCATACAGGAGATCCTCAGGGATTCGGGCATTGTCCTGCATGGTTCGTCTGGGATTGGGATGGTGTAAACAGTGAGAAGGGAGAAAGAGAACGAAAAAAGAAAAAGTGAGACGGTTTTTAGCATAAACGAAAGACAGTTTTATCAAACAGGTGTACAACAGAATGACAGCAAGGGACTTCCAGTCAGAGGGAACAGAAACACAGGGAATGGCCTCACCCATCTGCCAGAATGACGCAACGCTTTCCCTTCTCCAGTGGCGTCTTGTATGTCCGTTTGGTCAGCATGCCTTCGGCACGGCAGTTGTTGGTTTCATACTCCAGCTTGTATGGATCCCCTTTGTGCCAGGGGGGAACCAGACCCCATTTCATTGGCTGAACAACCCGCTCACTGAAGGATTCCAACTCCCCGGGGTAATGTTTACTGGACAGCAGGACTGGCCTGCTCCATCCAACAAGAAGAATTAATGATACTACTACTACTGACAGTACTACTACTAATAATCAGCATTTATATTGCATTCCACCTTCTTTGAACAGAGTGCTAACAACTGGCATCAAGAATAATTAACGCCAGTTATACTATCCTGCATTCATTCATGTACATGTATCCCAGAATTCGATGAGTTTCAAGAGGCGTATGAACCCTGTGAACACTAAACCCAAATTTAAAAACTTTTCAATAATCCTGGTCAGTTTTTACCTGTAGGTTTAAGGCCTAAAAAAAAAAACACCTCTAAAAAGTGTACCTCAGTTTCTCTAATCTTATCTAAAACTTTAATGACTGACCATACAACTCCTGACAATGAAAGGCCCCCAAAGTTAACTAGTCTCACATATGAAATATGGCGTGTCGTGCCAGAACTTACGTGTGAGCAGTAGGAGCGACATTGTAGCAGGGGTAATACTGCTGACCTCCTGGGGGATCCTTCCAAACAGGTCTCCTGGTTTTGCCTTGTCTGTTTCTGAAGGTGCATGCTCGAACAACATCGTCTGGGGCCAGGGTACTGCAGTCCACCGCACAAGCATACACAGAGATATATTTCATTATTTGTTTATGAATGATATAAAACTTTTTGTGGTACAATATATTATCATACAAAATGATATGGCATTTTGATGACAGAATGAACCTGGGTGTGGCTGTGTTTGGTGATTTCTGGGCAAGTAGCATGGGGTTAAGTAGGCCACTGCGACAGTGCAGAAGATGGAGAAGATGGAATTTTAAAAAAAAATCTGTAAAATTCTGTTTCATTTTTCCTGTACCTACTTAGTAAAGTGCTAACCTTTCCCCTTCTCTCTCTTCACTTTTGTGCGTAGCATGCTAATATGTTTTCATTAATTAATACGAGGAGTGAAGGAATGTGAAATGGAGGTGAGGGGACTGAGTAGAAAGGATGCGAGAGACACACTGAGGCAGAGACTGAGGCAGAGACACTGAGGCAGAGAGACAGACACTAAGGTACAGGGACACATTGAGGTAGAGAGACAAACACTGAGACTCGGTGAGAGCCTCATGTCTGAAGCATGTTCGTCTTCTTCCTTGGCAAAGACTGGGGGTCCCTGATGAACGTGAAGTCTGCTGAGCTGAGTATGAAAGTGCATGTGATGCGTGTGTCCGTGAATCCGTGTGTATGCTTCGACTGGCATTGGTTTGCCATGGCGTCGACAGAATTGTTCTGAAAACAACAACAACAACAAAACAAAACAAAAAACAAAAACAAAAAAAAACTGTGCATATCAGTAGGAATACGATGGACAACAGGATCATGCCGTGTCTCACCAGTTACATCCCCTTGTAAGAAAATGACCGTCGACATAGAATACATAGATCTACAAGAATAACTAAACTATATCTAACTTTACCAGGCTGTCCGTCCACACATTTTGGTGATCCAAGCAGACTATGTTTTTAATACTGAAGAAGAAACGACGAATTTTGCTGTAAATGATGCTAAATGTTGAAACCGTCCCGCCATCCACTGGTTTTGTCGTCTGCATGTAGGTAAAGGGAGCTCACCCTATCAAGAGATTCTGCTGAAGCATTCTGTTGATCAAAATAGTTGCATGGTAAAATGCGAACACGGAAACATCATGGCGGGAGACAGCATGGTTATTGACAGGTAATGTTGAATATTAATTTATCCTTAAGCCCCATGCTTGCTCAGCTGTCCTAAACTTTGACAGCAGTATCCCATAGTATTTTCCAGTTTGTCAGCCTGTGCTTTATTGAAATACAATTCGTAGGTTAGACGACTCGCTAGTGCAAAGTCCAGAAAAATTTTGAAACCGGTAAAGAAAAATGGACTTCTTTCAAATTGAAATCTTGACTTCGGTATCTGTTTCCTTGTCAGATTCATGTCCGAGGTTTTGAATATTTCGTAATCAAATGGTCTGAAAAAATACGAGTGATGTGATGAACTTGTCTTAATTGAAGGCAACACCGATTGCGTTACACACTAACGCAAAAGCTGAAACTAAAGTTGACGGGGGAAAAGTGAAAGTGAGAATGATCACATTCAGTAATGTTAAGTCAATAATTGTGATGCAAATAACTGTGACTTGTAACAGTGTTAGAAAAGAAATCAGTCAGTTATTCACAAACCTGATTTATGACAACAGGATTTGTGTGTGTGTGTGTGTGTGTCCGTTTCTGTGTCTGTCTGCCTCTGCCTCACTGTCTGTCTCTCAGTCTCTGCCTCACTGTCTCTGCCTCAGTGTCTGTCTCTCTGGCTCAGTGTGTCTGTCTGTCTCAGCGTCTGTCTCTGTGTCTGTCTCCCTGCCTCAGTGTGTCTGTCTCTCTGCCTTGGTTAGTGTCTGTCTCTCTGCCTCAGTGTGTATCTCTGCCTCAGTGTCTGTCTCTCTGCCTCATTGTCTGTTTCTCTGCCTCAGTGTCTGTTCTCAGTATCTGTCTCTCTGTCTCTGTTTCAGTGTCTGTCTCTCTGTCTCAGTGTCTGTTTCTCTGCCTCAGTGTTTGTCTCTCTGTCTCAGTGTTTGTCTGTCTCAGTGTCTCTCTGTCTCAATCTCTGTCTCAGTGTCTGTCTCTCTGTCTCAGTGTCGGTCTCTGCCAATTATTACCAACATGTCTCTTACTGAGCACCATGGACATAAAGTGTTGTCTTTTTTTATTGATTTATTTATTGTATTGTATTATTGTATTGCATTACTCATTTTTGTCACAACAGATTTCTCTGTGTGAAATTTGGGCTGCGCTCCCCAGGGAGAGCGTGTCTACACTGAAAGTGCGACCTTTGTGTGTGTGTGTGTGTGTGTAATTTTTCATGCCTGCTGCTTTCCTATCAAAGTGGATTTATCTACAGAATTTTGCTAGGGACAACCCTTTGTTGTGATTTTTTTATCACACACTTGAATACTATTAAAAATTTTACTCATATGATATTTATAACAGTCTCTATACATGCCTTTGAGAAGGAATGGGGTGGGGGTCACAGTGATTGTGTTGGTTTGGAAGTAGATGCAAGGGACACTGGTGATGACTTTGAAGTTAAGTGTTGTTTGGATAGATCTCTTGTTATGATCTTATCCGATTTTTGGAGATGTTGACTCAACTCTGCATGCTTTTCTTTTCCATATGTCTTAAGTCAGTGACATCTTGTTTATAATAATAATAATAATGGATACTTATATAGCACACTATCCAGAAATCTGCTCTAGGTGCTTTACAAAAAGTTTGAAAAACGCTTTGTTAACATAAAACATTACATCTTTTATTACATCTATGTTACATACACACACCAAAATATGACTACACACACACACACACACACACACACACAGAGAGAGAGACTCTGCGTGCATAAATTTTAACAATACATGTGTATCTAACAGCTACCCAAACACATACGCACACATAGGCAGGCACAAACTTACATAAACGCACGCGTACACAATACACATTCATATACATGCATGTAGTTAACATAGTCAAGCACAGCTAATGCAAAGGAAGTGGACCTGCCACAATTGAACTTACTGCTGAGGGAAAAGGTGAGTTTTGAGACGAGATTTAAAAGATGCGAGGGAATCAGAATGACGGAGGTTATCAGGGAGCTTGTTCCTTGTCAGTTTATCCTGTATTGTTTCGTCCATCAAGCAGTTAGCTGTGCTTGGTCAGTTAGTTGACTGCTTGGTCAGTTGATAAGTTAGTTGACTGCTTGGTCAGTTAGTTGACTGGTTGACTGCTTGGTCAGTTAGTTGACTGATTGACTGCTTGGTCAGTTAGTTGACTGCTTGGTCAGTTAGTTGACTGATTGACTGCTTGGTCAGTTAGTTGACTGGTTGACTGCTTGGTCAGTTAGTTGACTGCTTGACTGCTTGGTCAGTTAGTTGACTGCTTGGTCAGTTAGTTGACTGATTGACTGCTTGGTCAGTTAGTTGACTGCTTGGTCAGTTAGTTGACTGATTGACTGCTTGGTCAGTTAGTTGACTGATTGACTGCTTGGCCAGTTAGTTGACTGCTTGACTGCTTGGTCAGTTAGTTGACTGCTTGGTCAGTTAGTTGACTGCTTGGTCAGTTAGTTGACTGCTTGGTCAGTTAGTTGACTGGTTGAGTGGTTAGATATGTAATCTGGTTATAGTTATGGCAGAAGACTACTAACATACGGTCGTGAGAAGCAGAGAGAGTTGGGTTTTTTTTAGTAAATCAGTGTTTGCTATCCCTCGTGTATCAGTAACATGATGAATTTATCCGAGATAAAAAAAAAAAAAAGTCCAAGAAAAGTGCCATTGTGGTACGCTATTTTTTGGGGTTGTGGCATTCTGAATGGGGAAGTGCAGAAACAGATACTGAAAGACCTGCCTTCTGCCGAAAAAAGATTTAACGATGGCTGTTTTGTTTTTCTTTTCACTGTTTCAGTTCCAGCAACCGTGTCCTGTGGCAGTTTATCAGTGGCACAGGGGTCCTTCGTCCACAGGTAAAAAGAAAAATAGATCTGTATCTGTCTGTATTGAAATTATTTTGGTTTATTTATGTGTTGTTTGCCTATTAGTATTACAAAGTTTTCACCCATCAGAGACACATTTTTCAAATAGTTTATTTGAAACTTTTTAAAAGCTTTTTGGATCCCTTTTGAGCACAGTATCACATTTTCTTCTAACTCTCAATAAATAACTGATTCTTCTTCTTCTTTTCTTCTTCTGCGTTTACTCGTATGTACATGAGTGGGCTTTTACGTGTATGACCGTTTTTAACCCGCCATGTAGGCAGCCATACTCCGTTTTTGGGGGTGTGCATGCTGGGTATGTTCTTGTTTCCATAACCCACCGAATGCTGACATGGATTACAGGATCTTTAACGTGCGTATTTGATCTTCTGCTTGCATATATACACACGAAGGGGGTTCAGGCACTAGCAGGTCTGCACATATGTTGACCTGGGAGATCGTAAAAATCTCCACCCTTTACCCACCAGGCGCCGTCACCGTGATTCGAACCCAGGACCCTCAGATTGAAAGTCCAACGCTTTAACCACTTGGCTATTGCGCCCGTCAATAACTGATTCATATCTGGCAGTGTTTTCACAGTTTTAAACACTTTTAGGGGAGGGGGGATGACAGCTGAACATTTACTGGTTACACACACAAAAAAACCCAACTCTTGGTGTGATGGTGTGTGATTTCAGGAACTGATTGAACATGAGGTGGAGAGGAACAAGTCCAGGTTGCTCAATGGATTGCTGTACTACAAACCTCGCAGGTCAGTGTAGATGATTGTGGAAATGTTGGTTTTCTGTCATACTGACTTACAAAGCATATTATGTCATTTTTTTTTTTTTTTCTTTTCATCAGTGGTACAGTGTACTCTCTTTTTTGGTTTAGACCACACGTTAGTAACTCAGCAGTATATGGGAGTAGTGCAAATTGTGTATTACATTTACTTTTAGCTGCAGTGTGTAGGTTAGGAATAGGATGGTTTATATGAATCAAATAGAAGCATACAAAGATGTGTTCTGTTGATATTTTTCTGGGCGTTTGCCTGGAGGGTTACTGTAAAGAATCTGGCTTGCTGTATATATCATATGTGAGTATCTGTGTGTGTATGTGGAGATGTATATAATGCATATATATACACGCCTCTGCGTGTGTGTATGCTTGTTTGTACACAAGCATGCATACTTTGTAAAATCATGTGTGTGGTTGTATTTTGTGCATGTGTTTTGAGGGCAAATGTGACCTGCTAGTGTATATTGATATGAATCCGTTGTGAATAGCAACACGAACATGGTGACATTTCGATTGTTGGTTGCAGAGGAACAGCAGGGGAGGAGCTGAAGAAGGAGAGGAAGGTGGCGGGGAGGCAGCTGGAATTTGTCGTCAAACTCAGCAAGTTCTTGGTATGATTGGTGTGGTGGTCAAACTCAGCAAGTTCTTGGTATGATTGGTGCGGTGCTCAAAGTCAGTGAGTTCTTGGTATGATTCATGTGGTGCTCAAACTCAGCAAGTTCTTGGTATGACTGATGTGGTGCTCAAACTCAGCACGTTCTTGGTATGATTGGTGTGGTACTCAAATTCAGCACATTCTTGGTATGATTGATGTAGTGCTCAAACTCAGCACGTTCTTGGTGTGAATAATGTGATGCTCAAACTCAGCAAGTTCTTGGTATGATTGGTGAGGTGCTCAAACTCAGCACGTTCTTTGTGTGAATGATGTGATTCTCAAACTCAGCAAGTTCTTGGTATGATTGGTGTGGTGCTCAAACTCAGCACTTTCTTGGTGTGAATGATGTGATGCTCAAACTCAGCATGTTCTTGGTATGATTGGTGTGGTGCTCAAAGTCAGTACGTTCTTGGTGTGAATGATGTGATGCTCAAACTCAGCATGTTCTTGGTATGATTGATGTGGTGATCAAACTCGGCACGTTCTTGGTATGATTGGTGTGGTGTTCAAACTCAGCACGTTCTTGGTATGATTGGTGAGGTGCTCAAACTCAGCACGTTCTTGGTGTGAATTATGTGATGCCCAAACTCAGCATGTTCTTGGTATGATTGGTGTGGTGCTCAAAGTCAGTGAGTTCTTGGTGTGAATGATGTGATGCTCAAACTCAGCACGTTCTTGGTGTGAATGATGTGGTGCTCAAACTCAGCACGTTCTTGGTATGATTCATGTGGTGCTCAAACTCAGCAAGTTCTTGGTATGACTGTTGTGGTGCTCAAACTCAGCAAGTTCTTGGTATGATTGGTGCGGTACTCAAACTCAGCACGTTCTTGGTGTGAATGATGTGGTGCTCAAACTCAGCACTTTCTTGGTGTGAATGATGTGGAGCTCAAACTCAGCACGTTCTTGGTATGATTCATGTGGTGCTCAAACTCAGCAAGTTCTTGGTATGACTGTTGTGGTGCTCAAACTCAGCACATTCTTTGAATGATTCATGTGGTGCTCAAACTCAGCAAGTTCTTGGTATGATTGGTGCGGTACTCAAACTCAGCAAGTTCTTGGTGTGAATGATGTGGTGCTCAAACTCAGCACGTTCTTGGTATGATTGGTGTGGTGCTCAAACTCAGCATGTTCTTGGTATGATTGGTGAGGTGCTCAAACTCAGCACGTTCTTGGTGTGAATGATGTGATGCTCAAACTCAGCATGTTCTTGGTATGATTGGTGCGGTGCTCAAACTCAGCATGTTCTTGGTATGATTGGTGAGGTGCTCAAACTCAGCACGTTCTTGGTGTGAATGATGTGATGCTCAAACTCAGCATGTTCTTGGTATGATTGGTGTGGTGCTCAAACTCAGCGCGTTCTTAGTGTGAATGATGTGGTGCTCAAACTCAGCACTTTCTTGGTATGATTCATGTGGTGCTCAAACTCAGCAAGTTCTTGGTATGACTGTTGTGGTGCTCAAACTCAGCACATTCTTTGAATGATTCATGTGGTGCTCAAACTCAGCAAGTTCTTGGTATGATTGGTGCGGTACTCAAACTCAGCACGTTCTTGGTGTGAATGATGTGGTGCTCAAACTCAGCACGTTCTTGGTATGATTCATGTGGTGCTCAAACTCAGCAAGTTCTTGGTATGATTGATGTGGTGCTCAAACTCAGCACGTTCTTGGTATGATTGATGTGGTACTCAAACTCAGCATGTTCTTGGTGGTATGATTGATGTGGTACTCAAACTCAGCATGTTCTTGGTGGTATGATTGATGTGGTGCTCAAACTCAGCACGTTCTTGGTATGATTGGTGAGGTGCTCAAAGTCTGCACGTTCTTGGTGTGAATGATGTGATGCTCAAACTCAGCAAGTTCTTGGTGTGATTGGTGCGGTGCTCAAACTCAGCATGTTCTTGGTGGTATGATTGATGTAGTGCTCAAACTCAGCAAGTTCTTGGTATGATTGGTGAGGTGCTCAAATTCAGCACGTTCTTGGTGTGAATGATGTGATGCTCAAACTCAGCACTTTCTTGGTATGATTTGTGTGGTGCTCAAAGTCAGTAAGTTCTTGGTGTGAATGATGTGATGCTCAAACTCAGCATGTTCTTGGTGTGAATGATGTGGTGCTCAAACTCAGCACTTTCTTGGTATGATTCATGTTTGTGCTCAAACTCAGCAAGTTCTTGGTATGATTGGTGTGGTGATCAAACTCGGCACGTTCTTGGTATGATTGGTGTGGTGTTCAAACTCAGCACGTTCTTGGTATGATTGGTGAGGTGCTCAAACTCAGCACGTTCTTGGTGTGAATTATGTGATGCCCAAACTCAGCATGTTCTTGGTATGATTGGTGTGGTGCTCAAAGTCAGTGAGTTCTTGGTGTGAATGATGTGATGCTCAAACTCAGCACGTTCTTGGTGTGAATGATGTGGTGCTCAAACTCAGCACATTCTTGGTATGATTCATGTGGTGCTCAAACTCAGCAAGTTCTTGGTATGACTGTTGTGGTGCTCAAACTCAGCAAGTTCTTGGTATGATTGGTGCGGTACTCAAACTCAGCACGTTCTTGGTGTGAATGATGTGGTGCTCAAACTCAGCACTTTCTTGGTGTGAATGATGTGGAGCTCAAACTCAGCACGTTCTTGGTATGATTCATGTGGTGCTCAAACTCAGCAAGTTCTTGGTATGACTGTTGTGGTGCTCAAACTCAGCACATTCTTTGAATGATTCATGTGGTGCTCAAACTCAGCAAGTTCTTGGTATGATTGGTGCGGTACTCAAACTCAGCAAGTTCTTGGTGTGAATGATGTGGTGCTCAAACTCAGCATGTTCTTGGTATGATTGGTGTGGTGCTCAAACTCAGCAAGTTCTTGGTATGATTGGTGTGGTGCTCAAACTCAGCATGTTCTTGGTGTGAATGATGTGGTGCTCAAACTCAGCACGTTCTTGGTATGATTCATGTGGTGCTCAAACTCAGCAAGTTCTTGGTATGACTGTTGTGGTGCTCAAACTCAGCACATTCTTTGAATGATTCATGTGGTGCTCAAACTCAGCACGTTCTTGGTGTGAATGATGTGGTGCTCAAACTCAGCATGTTCTTGGTATGATTGGTGTGGTACTCAAACTCAGCACGTTCTTGGTGTGAATGATGTGATGCTCAAACTCAGCATGTTCTTGGTGGTATGATTGATGTGGTGCTCAAACTCAGCAAAATCTTGGTATGATTGATGTGGTGCTCAAACTCAGCATGTTCTTGGTGTGAATGATGTGGTGCTCAAACTCAGCACGTTCTTGGTATGATTGGTGTGGTGCTCAAACTCAGCACGTTCTTGGTATGATTGATGTGGTGCTCAAACTCAGCAAGTTCTTGGTATGATTCATGTTTGTGCTCAAACTCAGCAAGTTCTTGGTATGATTGTTGTGGTGCTCAAACTCAGCACGTTCTTGGTATGATTGGTGTGGTGCTCAAACTCAGCACGTTCTTGGTATGATTGTGGTGCTCAAAGTCAGCATAATCTTGGTGTGAATGATGTGATGCTCAAACTCAGCATGTTCTTGGTGTGAATGATGTGGTGCTCAAACTCAGCACGTTCTTGGTATGATTGATGTGATGCTCAAACTCAGAATGTTCTTGGTATGATTCATGTTTGTGCTCAAACTCAGCAAGTTCTTGGTATGATTGTTGTGGTGCTCAAACTCAGCACGTTCTTCAAATGATTCATGTGGTGCTCAAACTCAGCACGTTCTTGGTATGATTCATGTTTGTGCTCAAACTCAGCAAGTTCTTGGTATGATTCATGCGGTGCTCAAACTCAGCAGGTTCTGTGTGTGCCACAGGTCTGATTGTGGTGAAAGTATATATTTGAGTGTGAAAGTATTGAACTAACTGTAGTGATGTAATGTGTGTGTGTGTGTGCCAATGGTCTAATTGTGATAGATGTATGTATATATATGTATGAGTGTAGAACTGTAAAACATAACCATGCAGGCTGTAATTTGTTCTGGTTCAGTGATGGAATGTGAAGAAACCTCTCCTTGTTGATTCCTTCTTCTGTTTTAAGTTCCTCTCTCCGTGATTATACACTTTCATTTCTTTGACTATTACAGTGTTAGTTGTGTGTGCATGCTTGTGTGTGTGTGTTTTTACTGAATGAAGTGTCAGCCTGATGTACATACCCCTGGCACTAGTGGCTGGGCAGGGACGGGGATCATATATAATATACAATAGTAATGATAATAATGATGATGGTGATTTTGATAATGATGAAAATAATGAAAAATGCTAGGCAGCGGGACAAAGGGGAGGTTACCTACTTCCGGGAGGTTATCGGCCGTAGTTGCTTTCGTTTTCTCTGCATAGGCGGGATAGTAGTTTGCACAGGACAGGAATGTCAGACCCCTGCCGGAGTCTGCACTAGTTGGGTCACGGTTAAGTATATTATTTAAACGTAATTTTAGATAGAAAATTTCCTTATATATATATATATATATATATATATATATATATATGTGTATACTTGTGTGTGACTGTGTATGAATGCTTGCATGTTTTCATAGTAAAAGCATGTGCAGATGCTCATTCATTATTTACATATTATGTTGCCATTGAATTTGTCCCCTTTTTTTTCATCTTTTGATTTTTTTTTTTTTTAAAGAAAACTAAGTACCAGTATATACTGATGGTGGAACTCCGTGAGATGACCTAAACAACAGCGATGTGTGTGTTCTGCTCACAGGATGTATCGGAAGTGCTGTGTCATGACCTCTTCTGCGCCTTCCTCTTCAATGACTACAGAGGCTCCAAGAAAACCCTTAAGGTCAGACTGACAGTGATGCTAGTGGTGTCACCAGTAGTTACAGTAGTGGTAGATCATTGCCATTTCTGTGTGGCGGGATGCTTGCAAGTGTCTGTGTGTGTTCATGTGAGTGTGTGCATGCTCTAGTGCATGCTACAGAGATGTGTTTTCTAGAGGGCGTCATGGGTATGTGGTTGGTTTCCAATGTTCAGTTGTGCGAGTGTATTCTGGGACTTGTTTCTGTGTGCATGTGTGTGTTAGGGAAGGTGGGGGGGGGGGGGTGAAATATAAAGCGCTCTGAGTGGTATTTGTGGAATAAACGCGCATTGTGAATGTCCATCATCATTATTATTATTATTATTTATATTATGATAATTTAACAAGAGACTGTATATATGGTAGTCAGTAGAATCTGACTGTGACCATCAGGACAGCAGAGGAGGCAACTACCATCCACTGACTGACCGTCACACACATGGCTGTGTTGACCACTGACTGACCGTCACACACGTGGCTGTGTTGACCGCTGACTGACCGTCACACACTTGGCTGTGTTGACCACTGACTGACCATCACACACGTGGCTGTGTTGACCACTGACTGACTGTCACACACATGGCTGTGTTGACCACTGACTGACCGTCACACACGTGGCTGTGTTGACCACTGACTGACCGTCACACATGGCTGTGTTGACCACTGACTGACCGTCACACACGTGGCTGTGTTGACCGCTGACTGACCGTCACACACTTGGCTGTGTTGACCACTGACTGACCATCACACACGTGGCTGTGTTGACCACTGACTGACTGTCACACACGTGGCTGTGTTGACCACTGACTGACCGTCACACATGTGGCTGTGTTGACCACTGACTGACCATCACACACGTGGCTGTGTTGACCGCTGACTGACCGTCACACACGTGGCTGTGTTGACCTCTGACTGACCGTCACACACGTGGCTGTGTTGACCACTGACTGACCGTCACACACATGGCTGTGTTGACCGCTGACTGACCGTCACACACGTGGCTGTGTTGACCGCTGACTGACCGTCACACACGTGGCTGTGTTGACCGCTGACTGACCGTCACACACGTGGCTGTGTTGACAGCAAGTGCTGAGCCACGAGCGGCACTGCCAGGCCCTGATGCTGAAGATCCGGGACTTCTACTTCACCGAGCGCCTCTACCTCCTGCGATGCCTGCACCACATGCTGGTCCACCGCACCCAGGACCACCCCTATCAGGTGAGTGTGGACAGATATGTGTCACCCACCACCACCCCTATCAGGTGAGTGCGGACAGATATGTGTCACCCACCACCACCCCTATCAGGTGAGTGTGGACAGATATGTGTCACCCACCACAGGTGTGCATTGTATTACTCTGTCACAACAGATTTCTCTGTGTGAAGTTCAGGCTGCTGTCCCCAGGGAGAGCTTGTTGCTACACTGAGAGCGCTACTTTTTTTTTTCTTTTTTCTTTTTTCATCACCCACCACCACCCCTATCAGTTGAGTGTGGACAGGTGTGTATCACCCACCACCACCAACCCTATCAGGTGAGTGTGGACAGATATGTGTCACCCACCACCACCCCGATCAGGTGAGTGCGGACAGGTGTGTGTCACCCACCACCACCCCTATCAGGTGAGTGTGGACAGGTGTGTATCACCCACCACCACCCCTATCAGGTGAGTGTGGACAGGTGTGTGTCACCCACCACCACCCCTATCAGGTGAGTGCGGACAGGTGTGTATCACCCACCACCACCCCTATCAGGTGAGTGTGGACAGTTGTGTATCACCCACCACCACCAACCCTATCAAGTGAGTGTGGACAGATATGTGTCACCCACCACCACCCCTATCAGGTGAGTGCGGACAGGTGTGTATCACCCACCACCACCCCTATCAGGTGAGTGTGGATAGGTGTGTATCACCCACCACCACCAACCCTATCAAGTGAGTGTGGACAGATATGTGTCACCCACCACTACCCCTATCAGGTGAGTGCGGACAGGTGTGTATCACCCACCACCACCCCTATCAGGTGAGTGTGGACAGGTGTGTATCACCCACCACCACCCCTATCAGGTGAGTGTGGACAGGTGTGTGTCACCCAGGACCACCCCTATCAGGTGAGTGCGGACAGGTGTGTATCACCCACCACCACCCCTATCAGGTGAGTGCGGACAGATGTGTATCACCCACCACCACCCCTATCAGGTAACTGTGAACAGGTGTGTATCACCCACCACCACCCCTATCAGGTAACTGTGAACAGGTGTGTATCACCCACCACCACCCCTATCAGGTAACTGAACAGGTGTGTATCACCCACCACCACCCCTATCAAGTGAGTGTGGACAGGTGTGTATCACCCACCACCACCCCTATCAGGTGAGTGCGGACAGATGTGTATCACCCACCACCACCCCTATCAGGTAACTGTGAACAGGTGTGTATCACCCACCACCACCCCTATCAGGCGAGTGCGGACAGGTGTGTATCACCCACCACCACCCCTATCAGGTGAGTGCGGACAGATGTGTATCACCCACCACCACCCCTATCAGGTAACTGTGAACAGGTGTGTATCACCCACCACCACCCCTATCAGGCGAGTGCGGACAGGTGTGTATCACCCACCACCACCCCTATCAGGTGAGTGCGGACAGATGTGTATCACCCACCACCACCCCTATCAGGTAACTGTGAACAGGTGTGTATCACCCACCACCACCCCTATCAGGTAACTGTGAACAGGTGTGTATCACCCACCACCACCCCTATCAAGTGAGTGTGGACAGATATGTGTCACCCACCACCACCCCTATCAGGTGAGTGCGGACAGGTGTGTATCACCCACCACCACCCATATCAGGTGAGTGTGGACAGGTGTGTATCACCCAGGACCACCCCTATCAGGTGAGTGCGGACAGGTGTGTATCACCCACCACCACCCCTATCAGGTGAGTGTGGACAGGTGTGTATCACCCAGGACCACCCCTATCAAGTGAGTGTGGACAGGTGTGTATCACCCACCACCACCCCTATCAAGTGAGTGTGGACAGGTGTGTATCACCCACCACCACCCCTATCAGGTGAGTGTGGACAGGTGTGTATCACCCACCACCACCCCTATCAAGTGAGTGTGGACAGGTGTGTATCACCCACCACCACCCCTATCAGGTGAGTGTGGACAGGTGTGTATCACTCAGGACCACCCCTATCAAGTGAGTGTGGACAGGTGTGTATCACCCACCACCACCCCTATCAAGTGAGTGTGGACAGGTGTGTATCACCCACCACCACCCCTATCAGGTGAGTGCGGACAGGTGTGTGTCACCCACCACCACCACCCCTATCAAGTGAGTGTGGACAGGTGTGTATCACCCACCACCACCCCTATCAAGTGAGTGTGGACAGGTGTGTGTCACCCACCACCACCACCCCTATCAAGTGAGTGCGGACAGGTGTGTATCACCCACCACCACCACCCCTATCAGGTAAGTGTGGACAGGTGTGAATCACCCACCACCACCACCCCTATCAGGTGAGTGTGGACAGGTGTGTGTCACCCACCACCACCCCTATCAGGTGAGTGCGGACAGGTGTGTATCACCCAGGACTACCCCTATCAGGTGAGTGTGCATGGCTGAAACTTGAAACACCACTTTCTGCTTTTTTTTTTTTTTCCCCGGTATTCAAGGGGTTAACATGTGTAAACACACACACACACACACACACACACACACACACACACACACATATGTACATGCTGTCTGCACCATTTGAATCAGTGTTTTGTTTGTTACCCTTCAGCTCCACCTCTATCACAGCTGCTTCGTTTTCAGCAGCGGGGGGAGTGGAGAGGGGGGTGGGGTGGGGAGGGGTTGACTCCAATTTGGACAGCTTCTCTTTCCTTCCCTGTCTATACTCCTCTGCCCTCCTCATCTATGTCAGTATGATGATCGTTTCATTTCACTGTTTGACGGGCGCAGTAGCCGAGTGGTTAAAGCGTTGGACTGTCAGTCTGAGGGTCCCGGGTTCGAATCACGGTGACGGCGCCTGGTGGGTAAAGGGTGGAGATTTTTACGATCTCCCAGGTCAACATATGTGCAGACCTGCTAGTGCCTGAACCCCCTTCGTGTGTATATGCAAGCAGAAAATCAAATACGCACGTTAAAGATCCTGTAGTCCATGTTAGCGTTCGGTGGGTTATGGAAACAAGAACATACCCAGCATGCACACCCCCAAAAACGGAGTATGGCTGCCTACATGGCGGGGTAAAAACGGTCATACACATAAAAGCCCACTTGTGTACATACGAGTGAACGCAGAGGAAGATGATTTCACTGTTTGATAGGGTCTGAAATTCTCACGTAACATTTTCAGCCAGAATGATATCATCATTATGAAGTGATTAACTGATTGAATGATTTGTGATAAATTGATTTGCGAATGATTGATTGATTGATTGATTGATGCAGGATGTGTACAGCAAGTTCTGCAAGGAAGTTCAAGACAACGGTGAAAGCCTTCAAGACAAGGTATGGATCAACTGCCGTTTCTTTTCCTTTCTCTTCCTCCCTTCCTATATTTTTGCAAGTTAAATTTTTTTGTGTTTATACTTGACATTTTATGTTACAGGTACAGTTTTCATTGTATGTTTCAAGTTACATTTCTGTCCATGTGTTTCAGTTAAATCACTTTTGACATTCATCGCACATTTTCATTGGCATCGTCTGATTATTTTTCTTTGTTTATGTAATGTTGATGCTGTTTGCTGGCAATAGTTTCAGTTTCAGTTTCAGTAGCTCAAGGAGGCGTCACTGCGATTGGACATATACATATACGCTACACCACATCTGCCAAGCAGATGCCTGACCATCTTGTCACTGACTTCAGCCTCGTTTTCACTTGATGAACATGAACGCAAGGTGGAGGTCGCTGCTGGTTCGTTGCTTGCACTGTCGTCTGCTGCAGCACGCAGTCCAGCCGTACGAAATCCATTGATAATGGTGGACTGCTTTAGTTTCTCCCATGCTGTCAGGATCCAATGACAGACTTCAGCAAAGCTTGCTCGTCATAAACAGCCAGTTTTGGTGAAGGACTATTCACTCGACACTCCCGGGATCGTTAAAACCCTCAGATAAGCCGCATCATTGTATAAGCTGCAGAGGTTGAAGCTGGGAGAAAAAGTCGCGGCTTATAGACCGAACTTTACGGTATACCTTCAGGTGTGTTGGTCCTTCTCTTTGGAGTTTGATCCCAGAGAACATCAGAGAAATGTCTTCTCTTGCTCTCTTCAAGAAAGCTTACTTTCAATGTTAGCCAAAGCTTACTTTCAATGTTAGCCAAAGTCTTGCACTTTTTCCTACCCCACTAAGTCAGTTGCGTTGTGTGCATGTGTGTGAGTATGTGTGTAAGTGTGTGTGTGTGTGAGTTGGTGTCTGTGAGTGTATACTTTGTGTGTGTGTGTTGTCTGCTGTGTAAGCATTTGATTGTTTCTTACTGTTCATGTCTCTGTGTGTTTTGCGTGTTGGTTGGGCTGTGAACACACAACATTAGTATGGAGAATTTTACACACCCCTTATAAATTTCATTCATTCATTCATACTTGAAAAACAATCTGCTGGTGTGACGACAGATCCTGAAACAGCTGACGGCTGTCTGTGAAACCCCGCCCCCTTCCCAGGACAGACATGGCAGTCTCATGGTACGTTTCACTTTCAGTTTCTCAAGGAGGCTTTTCTGCGTTCAAACAAATCCTCATACACTACGCCGCACCTGCTCAGCATAATGTGACTAGCAGCATAACCCGACGCACATAGTCAGGCCTTGAGTGCATGTGTATGTAATTGTGGTTTTTTTGGGGGGGTTTTTTGTGTTTTTTTTCACATTTCAATGGCATTATTTCATTAGAAACTGGCAAAATGAATCAAAAACGCAAAGCACTCAGTTCTGTCAAGTTATTTTGGCAATGAATAGCACACAAGCATTGATCAGAATCACAATTACTGAGCGACAGAAATCTGATTTTCTTTAGAAGGTCAGCTGAAATTAGAAAAACAGCAGCCACACAAACACACACACACGCTTACATGCTATCCATGACAACAATTAAACGTGTACACTCTTCTTCTTCTTCTGCGGTCACTCGTATGCACACGAGTGGTGTAATTGTGTACCTATCAGAGCGGGTTTCTTCAACAGAATTTTGCCAGAGGGTTTTGCCCTGTTCTGGCTGTGGGTCCTTTTTCCACTGTGCCAAGTGCGTGCTGCAAACAGGACCTTGGTGTATTGTCTCATCCAGATGACCGATGCTCAGTTTGATTTCCTCGTCAAATTAACTCACTCAGTACGGCCAGTCCTCTCTTCTCCTCTACATGGACCCCTCGGATGTCCAGTGGGTGTCTGAATGACCCAACCTTTAGCTTCCGTCGTCAGAATTGTGGTATTCTTTGTCAACATTCACCTCTTCAGTACAAGAGCCTTCCGCTTGCAATATTTTGATGATGGTAATTGGGGTGAAACGCTGTTAACGTCGTCTCTTTCGCCGTTCGTATGGAGAGAGTTAAAGAGAAAGAGCCAGAGGAGGAATCGC
Source organism: Babylonia areolata (assembly GCF_041734735.1). Taxonomy (NCBI): domain Eukaryota; kingdom Metazoa; phylum Mollusca; class Gastropoda; order Neogastropoda; family Buccinidae; genus Babylonia; species Babylonia areolata. The sequence continues at coordinate 24,320,487 of NC_134906.1, forward strand.
ACCCAGACCCTCACGGACACCGTGTTGGTGTCTTAACCATTCTGCCACCTTCGTCATGGTACGAAGGGGATGATTGAGGGGTCAGGGCATTGAAGCCACAGCCCCCTCTGAAGGGGATCCAAGTACAAAACAAAATTTATTACAGCAAACACTAAAGTACAGAAATTGCAGGCATTATATTGCACTGATTACATAAATCAGTATCATAATTAAAACATTCAGGAACAATTATCTGCTTCATTATCAGCAGCATTACAGTGCCTCCTAAAGGTTTTGTATGAATACATGGATTACATAAATCAGTATCATAATTAAAGCATTCAGGAACAATTATCTGCTTCATTATCAGCAGCATTACAGTGCCTCCTAAAGGTTTTGTATGAATACATGGATTACATAAATCAGTATCATAATTAAAGCATTCAGGAACAGTTATCTGCTTCATTATCAGCAGCATTACAGTGCCTCTTAAAGGTTTTGTATGAATACATGGATAAATTCTTCATTGTGTTGTTACTTTAGCTTGTCATCACTTTGGCCACTTGGAAGAGACATGGGTTGACATAGAATTTTCTTGGAACATAGGGGAGAGAGAGAGACGGAAGTACAGCAGTTTTGTGAACAGGGGTGGAAGGAATGTGTTTGCTGAGAGGAAAAACTTGGACATATTCAGGCAGGGATTGACACAAGCTTACAGAAAGGCGTGTACAGAGCTGTTGTACTGCCCACCCTGTTGTATGGCTCCGAAACCTGGGTCACCTACCGGCACCACATACGACTGCTTGATCGCTTTCACCAGCGCTGCCTTCGCACCATCCTCAGCATCCACTGGAGTGACTACATCACAAATGTCGAGGTCCTGGAGCAGGCAAAGACTATCAGCATCTAGGCAGTGCTGCTAAAGACCCAGCTACATTGGGCAGGGCACGTGTCCAGGATGGAGGACCACCGCCTGTCCAAGATTGCGCTGTATGGTGAACTGTCCACTGGCCACCGTGACAGAGGAGCACCCAAGAAGAGATACAAAGACTCCTTGAAGAAAGCTCTCGGTGCCTGTCACATTGACCATCGCCAGTGGTCCGCAGTAGCCGCTGATCGAGAGACCTGGCGAAGAACCACGACGCTGCAGCCGCGAACCCAGACCAGACTTTCCCTTGCAACCGCTGCGGCCGACTCTGCTTTTCCCGCATTGGCCTTGTCAGCCATGAGCGTGCCTGCATCAGACGTGGACAACGCCCTTCCTAGATCTTCGTCAGCGAAGCCAGGCCATGCTGATGATGATGATGATGACAGCTTAGTCTTTTGTGAAAGTCTATGAATCTCAAACTAGGAGGCAGACTTAACTAGCTCATAGTGCTACAGCCTTGGAAGCTATCTGGCCTTTGGGGACCAGCAGTCCTGGCCAAGAGAGTGGGGATGTAACTTGGGCAAGACACTCTCCACTATAATCAAATTCTACCCCAGAGAGTCTGGACAGCAGTTGCTTCCTCTGCTGTTCTGATGGTCGCAGTCGGACACAGCTATCATACATTTAGGTGAGGAGGGTTTAAGAAAGATGGTATGCGGGAGACATTTGTGTTGGAGAGTGAGGGCAGATTGACTGCCATGGTTTTCCAGCTGTGTGCACAGCTTGTCTTCATTGTCTGTCTGTTCTTTGGTTTTATTTTTACCACCTAACGTTGTACTTTCATTTGTTGATAAGGTTGTCGTCGTCTGCATAGCCATGTGTCGTAGAGTGCATGCACAGCCAGTTTTGACTAGATCATGCCCCTTAGAGAGGCCACTGTGGCACCGTCTTCGGTGATCTCCTGTTCTGGTAACGGTTTACAGTTGGCCGGGTTTTCTCTGGGGAGTTTTCCTTCTCTTGGAAGGACTGCCTGCTGAGGCTAACGGACTCCATCTGCCCGGGTTTGAAATCAGAGTTGTCCTTCTCCTAGACTATGTGGGTCCACGGCACCTTATTCCATATCATTTGGTGCACCCCCCAAAGGGAGGGCTCCCCCATCCGCCACCTGGGGGAAGCGCCCCTACGCCGTATAGTCCCAGCGCGAGGTTGATAAGGTTGAATGTTACGGTTTTCCAGCTATGGGTCCAGTTTGCTAGTTTTTGACTGTCTCTTTTTATTTTGTTAATTTTTTTTTCTGTTTCTTTTACCTCCTAATATTGTACTTTCACAACAAAGTTGATGTTGAAGACAGAAAGAGAAAGTGAGAAGAGGTAGAATAATGAGTCTGATATGCAGAATGATAGAATGAAAAGATAAAATAAAAATGAAAAAAATGTTGATGATTGCCGCAGTGGTTTTGATTTTCAGACCAACGTTCAGGTGCAGGCCTGGGTGATTCAGAACCTCAAGGAGCAGGTAGGCATCGTGTTTGGGTGGCTCTGTGTGTGTGTGTGTGTGTGTGTGTGTGAGGACTGTAACAATGTGGAACAAACTGCAGCACAAGCTATGTGTAGCAGGAAGCCTGTGACTTAGAGTCTTAGTTTCAGTTTCTCAAGGAGGCATCACTGCATTCGGACAAATCCATACGCGCTACACCACATCTGCTAGGCAGATGCCTGACAGCAGCATAACCCAACGCAATTTTCAGGCCTTGAGTGGATGCTCATATATTTGTGTATCTATCAAAGTGGATTGCTTTTTGCATGAATTTTTCCAGAGGACAATACTGTCATTGCCATGGGTTTTGTTTCAGTGCGCCAAGTGCGTGCTGCACAGAGGACCTTGATTTATCGTCTCAGTCGAAAGACTAGACACTCGGTTTGATTTTCCATTCTTCCACCTTCCTCCATGTCTTAGGTCTGTCTGATTATCTACAGGAGTTTTGTTTTCTTCTTTAACATACAGCACATCATGTGTGAGGTGTATGCGTATATTTTTATGCATATGTTTTATCTGTATTCGATTATTCAGTGGAATTATTCAATGTGACTTAGAACAGGGCAGTATGTGGTGCCGTCTGTGGCAGAATCGGTTCGGCATTGGACTTGTGTGATTCAGTGGCGAGCCCTAGACGCAGTGGATGTGAATTCACTGCCTTGATGGCCACAAAGGCTATGAGGCCTGTCAAGCGAAATGGATTTTTTTTTTTTTTTTTTTTGAGAACTTGACCATCGTTATACACTTTCTAGTATGTCTTTCTAGCACAAAAATATTCTTTCTCGTCAGTTTCAGTACTGAACACAAACATATGCTGCCGTTTTTTCTTTCATGGAGTATGGATGTTTGAAGTGTGGTCTGTCTTTCAGCTGCTTTAGTCTCAGACTTGGATCAAGGCAACTGCCATGAATTTCTGCTTTTGATGAGTTGTCATGGACAACTCAATGTAATGTATAAACGTCCATGAACACATTGTGTGTGTGCTGCAGTGTAATGTATAAACATCCATGAACACATTGTGTGGGTGCTGCTGTGTAATGTATAAACATCCATGAACACATTGTGTGTGTGCTGCAGTGTAATGTATAAACATCCATGAACACATTGTGTGTGTGCTGCAGTGTAATGTATAAACATCCATGAACACATTGTGTGTGTGCTGCAGTGTAATGTATAAACACCCATGAACACATTGTGTGTGTGCTGCAGTGTAATGTATAAACATCCATGAACACATTGTGTGTGTGCTGCAGTGTAATGTATAAAGATCCATGAACACATTGTGTGTGTGCTGCAGTGTGTGTGATTGTAATGTATAAGATCCATGAACACATTGTGTGTGTGCTGCAGTGTAATGTATAAACATCCATGAACACATTGTGTGTGTGCTGCAGTGTAATGTATAAACATCCATGAACACATTGTGTGTGTGCTGCAGTGTAATGTATAAACATCCATGAACACATTGTGTGTGTGTGCTGCAGTGTAATGTATAAACATCCATGAACACATTGTGTGTGTGCTGCAGTGTAATGTATAAACATCCATGTTGTGTGTGAGTCTCAGTTTCAGTTTCTCAAGGAGGCGTAACTGTGTTCGGACAAATCCATATGTGCCACACCACATCTACTAGGCAGACGCCTGACAGCAGCATAACCCAACACGCTAGTCAGATCTTGAGTGCATGTGTATAAATAAATTATTTGTATACCTATCAATAGTGTATTTCTTCTACAGAATTTTGCCAGAGGAGAACACTTTCGCTGCTGTGGGATCTTTTTCAGTGCGCCACCATTCTGCCGCCTTCCTCTCAATTTGTATTTTGTATTTGTATTTCTTTTTATCACAACAGATTCCTCTGTGTGAAATTCTGGCTGCTCTCCCCAGGGAGAGCGCGTCACTACACTACAGCGCCACCCATTTTTTTTTTTTTTCCTGCATGCAGTTTTATTTGTTTTTCCTATCGATGTGGATTTTTCTACAGAATTTTGCTAGGAACAACCCTTTTGTTGCCGTGGGTTCTTTTACATGCACTAAGTGCATGCTGCACACGGGACCTCGGTTTATCGTCTCATCCGAATGACTAGCGTCCAGACCACCACTCAAGGTTTAGTGGAGGGGGAGAAAATATCGGCGGCTGAGCCGTGATTCGAACCAGCGCGCTCAGATCCTCTCGCTTCCTAGGCGGACGCGTTACCTCTAGGCCATCGCTCCACCAATGTGTATGAATGTGTACACACCCTTGAATGCACTTTGTGTGTGTTGCAGTGTGAGTTGTTGGAGATGGGACTGATGGTTCACAAGGACAGTGCTATGAAGGGCAACACACTGCTGGCCTACTTCCAGGTGTTCAAGGTGTGTGTGTGTGTATGGTGTGTGTGTGTGATGTGTGCTTGTGTGTTGTTAGCGTGTATGTGTGTGCTTGTGGTGTGTGTGCGCCTATGTGTATGGGATGTGCGTGTGTGTGGTGTGTAGGTGAGTGTGCACGTACATGTGTGCCTGTGTGTACATGCAGGCAAACATGAGGAATGTCAGAGAGAGAGAGAGAGAGGAATTGAATATGAATGTATGGTTTTCCGATGAAGGTGAGACTGACAACTGAACAGGCCTTGTGGAAGGAAAGAAAGAAAACCATTTACAAGATAGAGCAATGTTCACATTTTACCTTTTAGAAAAAAAAGGTTTGATGTTTTGTTGAAATGTCTTTTTAATTACACATACTTAACCGTGACCCAACAATCATTAGCACAATCATTGGCACATAGACATTGGTGTGTGTATCGGTAGAAAGGTGGGGGATGGGTGGGGGTTAACCACAAAATGACTGTCATGTCCATTTAAAATGTTCACACCGCTAGTTATGTTCATCGCATGTATGCTTTGTGGTGCATCTAAATGCACTTACATAAATGAGTTCTACACTTATTTCCACAAACACGTTAGATCAGTTTAAAACCCTGAGATGCCATCACTTAATCGGAACGCCAAGTCCAGCAAATCCATTGTAGGGGAGGGGGTGGGGGGATATGCGTGCAGAGTTAACACAACACACTGAATGCCGACGTGGATTAAGGATCTTTATCTTTTGTATTTGATTTGATCTTCTGCATGCATATACACACAAAGCGGGTTCAGGCAGTTGCAGGTCTGCCCGTCTCTTGACCTGCGGGAGCAGAAAAATCACCACCTTTTATTCAACTCACCGGGCATCATGACCAGGATTTGAACCTGGGACTTTCAGATTGAAAGTCCTACATTTTAACCACTCAGCTGTTGCACCCATCAAGTAATACTGCTGAGATCGCTTTATGCAACAGAACCTTAGACTGGAAAGTTCTTCAGACGGGCGCAATAGCCGAGTGGTTAAAGCGTTGGACTGTCAGTCTGAGGGTCCCGGGTTCGAATCACAGTGACGGCGCCTGGTGGGTGAAGGGTGAAGATTTTTACGATCTCCCAGGTCAACATATGTGCAGACCTGCGAGTGCCTGAACCCCCTTTGTGTGTATATGCAAGCAGAAGATCAAATACGCACGTTAAAGATCCTGTAATCCATGTCAGCGTTCGGTGGGTTATGGAAACAAGAACATACCCAGCATGCACACCCCCGAAAACGGAGTATGGCTGCCTACATGGCGGGGTAAAAACGGTCATACACGTAAAAGCCCACTCGTGTACATATGAGCAATCGTGGGAGCTACGGCCCACGAACGCAGAAGAAGAAGAAGAAAGTTCTTTACTCGATCAAACTTAAAGTTGCTACGATTGCTCCTGCAACCCAGATGTTGAGGTGTGGTTGCCATGTGCAGAAACATGGCTTTGGTCGGTACCAGACCTACAAGCATCTGCTGGATGAGTCAACAGAAAAGTACATCCATAGGATCAGGTGAGTTTCCATGGTGTCTGGTTAATGCAGGGTGTGTAGGGGTGTCTGTTTAATGCAGGGTATGTGGGGGTGTCTGTTTAATGCAGGGTATGTGGGGGTGTCTGGTTAATGCAGGGTGTGTGTGAGTGTCTGTGTGTGTTTTTTTTTGTTGTTGTTGTTTGTTTGTTTGTTTGTTTTGTTGTTTTTTCAAATCAGATTTGAATGTTTTAAACTCTGGAAGATTAAAAAAAATTTTTTGAGTGAAAAGATTTGAAGCAGTGATTAGGGGTTTTTTTGTACACTTTTTACCCCTGGCTTGAAGTAGAAGCTAACGTGGTGATAGCCTTGAGATGGCCTCAGCGGTCAGCAAGGCTCAAAGCACCATAATTTGATTTGACTTGGGTGGGTGTCAGTGTGCGTGTGTGTAGGTTGAGGGGGTTCTTTGTGTGCTTTGTGTCCGATTGATACATTGTTGTAAAGTGCTTTTAGAGGTTTGAAAGCACTATGTGTCAATATTTGTATTTGTATTTCTTTTTATCACAACAGATTTCTCCGTGTGAAATTCGGGTTGCTCTCCCCAGGGAGAGCACGTCACTACACTACAGCGCCACCCTCTTTTTTTTTCTTTTTTTTTCTTTTTTTTTGGCATTTTTTCCTGCGTGCAGTTTTATTTGTTTTTCCCCTATCAAAGTGGATTTTACTACAGAATTTTGCCAGGACCAACCCTTTTGTTGCCATGGGTTCTTTTTTTACGTGCACTAAGTGCATGCTGCACACGGGACCTCGGTTTATAGTCTCATCTGAATTACTACCGTCCAGACCACCACTAAGGGTCTAGTGGAGGGGGAGAAAATATTGGCGGCTGAACCGTGATTCGAACCAGCGCGCTCAGATTCTCTCGCTTCCTAGGCAGACGCGTTACCTCTAGGCCATCACTCCAGGCCATCACAGTATACTGTTGTTGTTGTCATTATTATTTCTGTTTATCATTATCATTCTTCTCTCATTAGTATTATTCCATATCAGTCAATCAATTATTATCATTATTAGATATATATATACTGCTGATAATTGTTGCAATCATGATTGACAGATTGTTCCAGACATGATTGGTGGATTGTCGCAGTCATGATTGACAGATTGTTACAAACCGTGATTGGTGGATTGTCGCAGACATGATTGACAGATTGTTACAAACCGTGATTGGTGGATTGTCGCAGACATGATTGACAGATTGTTACAAACCGTGATTGGTGGATTGTCACAGACATGATTGACAGATTGTTACAAACCATGATTGATGGATTGTCACATGATTGACAGATTGTTACAAACCATGATTGATGGATTGTCGCAGACATGATTGACAGATTGTTACAAACCATGATTGGTGGATTGTCGCAGACATGATTGACAGATTGTTACAGACATGATTGACAGATTGTTACAAACCGTGATTGATGGATTGTCGCAGACATGATTGACAGATTGTTACAAACCGTGATTGGTGGATTGTCGCAGACATGATTGACAGATTGTTACACACCATGATTGATGGATTGTCACCGACATGATTGACAGATTGTTACAAACCGTGATTGGTGGATTGTCGCAGACATGATTGACATATTGTTACAAACCATGATTGATGGATTGTCACAGACATGATTGACAGATTGTTGCAAACCATGATTGATGGATTGTCGCAGACATGATTGACAGATTGTTACAAACCATGATTGATGGATTGTCGCAGACATGATTGACAGATTGTAACAAACCATGATTGATGGATTGTCACAGACATGATTGACAGATTGTAACAAACCATGATTGATGGATGGTCGCAGACATGATTGACAGATTGTTACAGACATGACTGACAGATTGTAACAAACCATGATTGATGGATTGTCGCAGACATGATTGACAGATTGTTACAAACCATGATTGATGGATGGTCGCAGACATGATTGACAGATTGTTACAAACCATGATTGATGGATTGTTGCAGACACCTGGAGATGGTGATTCTCATGCAAGGGGTGGATGTGGGCAGAGCGATGCAGCGCGTCACAGATAGCAGGTACCCCCATCACTCCCTCTCTCTCTCTCTCTTCTCTTGAACTCACCCCTGCAACCCCAACCACCGCCACACCACCCCTCGCCAATCCCTCCAAGCCTTTCACTCTGCCCTTACGGCTTTCTTATCGTTCCATCTGTAGCAGTGACTCTCTGGGTGTGTGTGGGTGTATTCTCTTGGATGCCTATACATATTTGAGAGAGAGAGTGTGTGTGTGTGTGTGTTTTCTCATGTGCATTTATATTTGGAATAGAGTGTGTATGTGTGTGGATATGTGTGCGTGTGAGTGAGAATGAGGGAGAGAAGAGTGTGTATATGTGTGAGAGGAGTGTGTATGTGTGAAAGAAAGAGAGAGAGAGAGAGAGAGCATGTGTGTGTAAATTGTGTGTGTGTGTTTCAGTGAATATGTGGGTGTGTATGTGAAAGTGACTGAGACAGAGTGTTAAAAGTCTTCAATTTTAGGGGTCTTTCCACTTTGATTAATGTTAGTTTTTGTTTTGTTTTTTATCAGAAAGGAAAAAAAATGTGTGACTGTGTGTTTGAGAGAGAGAGAGTGCATGTGTGGGTGAGTGCATACACGTGTTGTCCAAGTTGTAAAGGCATGGTCTTCACAGCAGTCCCTCATTCACAATCACGAAGACAGGATGCCTGCTTGATTTCTTATTCTTGTCGTTTATTTGTTTCCAGTCTCACACATGGCATAGTGTCCAAGAAGGAAACCTTTGAGGTACGGTTCACTGTTCTGTCTGTGTAACATGCTTTCTAACGATAATGATAACGAACATTTATTTAGCTACATATCCAGGCAGTATGGGCAGAATGTATGCTACATATCCAGGCATTACAGACAGAATATTACTACATATCCGGGACAACATATCCAGGCATTATGGACAAAATGTTAATTACATATCCAGGCATTACAGACAAAATATTACTACATATCCGGGACAACATATCCAGGCATTAAGGACAAAATGTTAATTACGTATCCAGGCATTAAAGACAAAATGCATGCTACATATCCAGGCCTTATGGACAGAATGTATGCTACATATCCAAGCAGTACAGATTCAGGCAGTACAGACAAAATCATTACTACATATCCAGGCATTAAGGACAGAATATATGCTACATATCCAGGCATGAAGGACAGAATGTATGCTACATATTCAGGCATTACGGACAAAATGTGTACAACATCTCCAGGCATTAAGGACAAAATGTATTCTACATATCCATGCTTTACGGACAGAATGTATGCTACTTATTCAGGCATTACAGACAAAATGTGTACAACATCTCCAGGCATTATGGACAAAATGTATGCTATATATCCATGCATTACGGACAGAATGTATGCTACTTATTCAGGCATTACGGACAAAATGTGTACAACATCTCCATGCATTACGGACAGAATGTATGCTACATATCCATGCATTACGGACAGAATGTATGCTACTTATTCAGGCATTACGGACAAAATGTGTACAACATCTCCATGCATTACGGACAGAATGTATGCTACATATCCATGCATTACGGACAGAATGTATGCTACATATTCAGGCATTACGGACAAAATGTGTACAACATCTCCAGGCATTAAGGACAAAATGTATTCTACATATCCATGCTTTACAGACAGAATGTATGCTACATATCCATGCATTACGGACAGAATGTATGCTACTTATTCAGGCATTACGGACAAAATGTGTACAACATCTCCAGGCATTACGGACAGAATGTATGCTACATATCCATGCATTACGGACAGAATGTATGCTACTTATTCAGGCATTACAGACAAAATGTGTACAACATCTCCAGGCATTATGGACAAAATGTATGCTACATATCCATGCATTACGGACAGAATGTATGCTACTTATTCAGGCATTACGGACAAAATGTGTACAACATCTCCATGCATTACGGACAGAATGTATGCTACATATCCATGCATTACGGACAGAATGTATGCTACATATCCATGCATTACGGACAGAATGTATGCTACATATTCAGGCATTACGGACAAAATGTATGCTACTTATTCAGGCATTACGGACAAAATGTGTACATCTCCATGCATTACGGACAGAATGTATGCTACATATCCATGCATTACGGACAGAATGTATGCTACATATTCAGGCATTACGGACAAAATGTGTACTAGAACAGTCTGCTTTTATCAAACACCCAACAACAGAATGAGAGCTGTGTGACCAGTGGTTTCCCCACAGTAATGGTGATTCACTTGCAGCTTAGTCTTTTGTAAAGGACTATGACTCTCAGAAGGAAGATTTCACTGGCTCTTAATGCTGTAGCCTTGGGGGTGTGGGGGTGGTTATCCTTGGGGAGCCATCGCAACGCCGACTGTCCTTTAAACATTATCCTTCCTCGTAACATGATCTTAAGAATTGAAATGCCTTACTTATGTAAATCTGCAGCTTCAGTTGAATCAAACAAACATTTTATTGTAATGTATTGTATTTACTTCAGTTGAATCAAACAAACATTTTATTGTAATGTATTGTATTGTATTACTCTTTTTCGTCACAACAATTTTTTTTCTGTGTGAAATTTGGGCTGCTCTCCCCAGGAAGAGTGTATTTGCTACACTGAGAGCACCACCCTTTTTCTTATTTTGTATTTTTTCCTGCCTGCAGTTGTTGTTTTTTTAATTTGTTTTTCCTATCAAAGTGGATTTTTGTAAGGAATTTTGCCAGGGACAACCCTTTTCTTGCCGTGGGTTCTTCTACGTGCGCTAAGTGCATGCTGCACCTGGGACCTTCGTTTATCTCCTCATTCAAATGACTAGCGTCCAGACCACCACTCAAGGTCTAGTGGAGGGGGAGAGAATACTGGCAACTGTGCTGGGATTCGAACCAGCGCGCTCAGATTCTCTCACTTCCCAGGCGGATGCATCGCCTCTAGGCCATCACTCCACAAACACATACATGTATACACAGAGGGACAGAGTGTACGTTACCTGCGCAGGCAGTGCAGACGGAGATGAGCTCCCTGGGGTCGGACGCGGTGCACGGGCCCCTTCTGCTGGCCTGGGCCATGGTGCGCCACTTCCACCTGCCGCCAGACCAGCACCACAGGGAGGCCGCCGAGACACGCCGCCTGGGAAAGGTGGCGCTGCAGCTGGGCGCCTTCCGTGTGCTCCTCGACATGCTGGGTTCAGATCCGTTTGCCGGCACCAGTGTGAGTGTTGTGTTGTTGTCGGTTCTGTTGTGTGACGTGCTGTGCTTGGTTTGGATCTTGTTGTTCTGTTGTATGAAATGCTCTTCTTCTTTGTTCGTGGGCTGCAACTCCCACGTTCACTCGTATATATATACACGAGTGGGCTTTTACGTGTATGACCATTTTTACCCTGCCATGTAGGCAGCCATACTCCGCTTTCGGGGGTGTGCATGCTGGGTATGTACTTGTTTCCATAACCCACCGAACGCTGACATGGATTACAGGATCTTTAACGTGCGTATTTGATCTTTTGCTTGCGTATACACACGAATGGGGTTCAGGCACTAGCGGGTCTGCACATATGTTGACCTGGGAGATCGGAAAAATCTCCACCCTTTACCCACCAGGCGCCGTCAACGAGATTCAAACCCGGGACCCTCAGATTGAAAGTCCAACGCTTTAACCATTCGGCTATTGCACCCGTCGTATGAAATGCACGATTCAGATCCTTTTGCCAGTACCAGTGTGAGTGTTGTGCTGTCGTTCTGTTATATGGCTTGCTCAGTTCGGATTCTTTGGCCATTACCAGTGTAAGTGTTTTGTAGTCGTTCTGTTGTATGACGTGCTCGGTTCGGATGCTTTCGCCTGTACCAGTGTGAGCTTTGTGTTATTCTGTTGTATGACATACTCGGTTTGCTGGCGCTAGTGTGATTGTTGTTGTTCTGTTGTATGACATACTTGGTTTGCTGGCGCTATAATGTTTGTTGTTCGGTTGTATGACATAATCAGCTCGCTGGCACTAGTGTGATTGTTGTTCTGTTGTATGACATATTTGGTTCGCTGGCGCTAGTGTGAGTGTTGTTGTTCTGTTGTATGACATACTAGGTTCGCTGGCACTAGTGTGAGTGTTGTTGTTCTGTTGCATGACATGCTTGGTTCGCTGACACTGGTGTGAGTGTTGTTGTTCTGTTGTATGACATACTTGGTTCGCTGGCACTAATGTGAGTGTTGTTGTTCTGTTGTATGACATGCTAGGTCCGCTGGTACTAGTGTGTGTGTTGTTGTTCTGTTGTATGACATGCTAGGTTTGCTGGCACTAGTGTGAGTGTTGTTGTTCTGTTGTATGACGTGCTCGGTTCGCTGGCACTAGTGTGAGTGTTGTTGTTCTGTTGTATGACATGCTAGGTTCGCTGGTACTAGTGTGAGTGTTGTTGTTCTGTTGTATGACATGCTTGGTTCGCTGGCACTAATGTGAGTGTTGTTGTTCTGTTGTATGACATGCTAGGTTCGCTGGTACTAGTGTGAGTGTTGTTGTTCTGTTGTATGACGTGCTTGGTTCGCTGGCACTAGTGTGAGTGTTGTTGTTCTCTTGTATGACGTGTTCGGTTCGGATCCTTTCGCTGGCTTTTGTGTGAGCGTTGTGTTGTTGTTCTGTTGTGTTGCTCTATGTCACAGCAGGTTTCTCTGTGTGTGAAACGGGGCTGCTGTCTCCCTCAGGGTGAGCATGTTGCTTCAGTGCGGCCTCCCTTCTTTCTAAACAAATTTTTGACTCACTTGTGTAAACAAAGTGAGTCTATGTTTTAACCCGGTGTTCGGTTGTCTGTGTGTGTGTGTGTCTGTGTGTCCGTGGTAAACTTTAACATTGACATTTTCTCTGCAAATACTTTGTCAGTTGACACCAAATTAGGCATAAAAATGGGAAAAATTCAGTTCTTTCCGGTCGTCTTGTTTAAAACAATATTGCACCTCTGGGATGGGCACAAAAAAATAAAAAAATGAAGCCTAATTATATGCAAACTGCATTTACTGTTATATTTATATTTTTTGTATTCTCTGAACTTGGCACTTTGATCTGATATTCTGACCCAACAACAAGAGCAGTCATTATTTTCATTTTTTGTTCAAACAGGAACTTCTTTTGCTAAGCATGGAAGTTTTATTTATTTTGCAAACGTTTTGGTGCAGATAGTAAAAAAGGGAAATTACTCTGTAATTAATGCTAGGGGGGACTTGATTTGCTTTAAACTGATCTTTCCAATCTTAAACATTACATTTTGAAATTATACTCAATACATAAAAAGCTTGGGTTTTTTTTTTTAAAGTGTATCACAAGTGAGTCTTGACGGCCTTGCCTCTCTTGTTTTTGCTTGCAGGTGTATATGTTTTCCTGCAAGGTTCGTAGGGTCCTTTCACGTCCTTTTAAGTCCTTAGGAATTGGATTTTGGTCAAAAGGCCTTTTAAGTGCTTTGATTCAGCAAGTTGGTCCTTTTAACTCATCAGGAGGTCCTTTTAATTTTTGAAAGGTACTGTTAAGTCCTGTTTTATGAAGAGAAAGAGACTCGAGAACAAAACTGAAACACCTTCGACACCAAAACCGCAAGTTGCAAAGCGCGTTGAAAGATGCCGACACGATCGTCTGAAACTCAGTACTTACTGTAGGAGGATACAGCCTATAGGCCTAGGCCCTAACAGTAGTGCGCTTTCTGCTCGGTGGCAGACGCGAAGCGTGGTACAGTGGCTGTGAGTCACGCCTGCTGCTGCTGCTTTGCTTAGGCCTAGCCTACAGTGACGTGAATTGCAAAGACTAAATACGACAGTCAAATGGGATTAGCTGTTCTTCCGTTTATGAGAGGTAAGTGTCTGCTGTTCTGCATGTCAAATAGATTGGGGTGTACTGTAAAGTCATGTCGGCAAAGGTCCTTTTAACTCACTCAGTACGGCCAGTCCTCTCTTCTCCTCTACACAGACCCCTCGGATGTCCAGTGGGTGTCTGAATGACCCAACCTTTAGCTTCCGTTGTCAGAATTGTGGTATTCTTTGTCAACATTCACCTCTTCAGTATAAGAGCCTTCCGCTTGCAATATTTTGATGATGGTAACTGGGGTGAAACGCTGTTAACGTCGTCTCTTTCGCCGTTCGTATGGAGAGAGTTAAACTGATTTGAGGTCCTTATAAAGTCCTTTAAAGGTCCTTTTTTGGCTTCATGCCCACCACCTGGGAACCCTGTCCTGTCATAGTATCAAGGTGGATTTTTCTACAGAATTTTGCCAGGGACAACATTGCGGCCATAGGTTCTTTTAATTTACATGCGTGCTTCACACAGGACCTTGGTTTATTGTCTGTCTGAATGACTAGCATCCAGACCATCGCTCGAGGTCTACTAACTGGAGGGTGAGAAAAATATTGATCAGTGGGATTCAATCCCATGCGCGCAGATTTTCTTGCTTCCTGTGCTGACATGTTAACCACTAGGCCACCAGCACTCTGTGTGTCCAGGTACGCTAGAGTGTAAGTCTACAGTGTTAAACTGAATTTCTAGATCAGGGGAAAAAAAAAAAACAAGAAAAAAAACCTCTCTGAGTCATTTGAAGGTTGTTGGAAGATAAGCAGAAGTGGTTCTGGCAGTGCCGTTTCCATGAACTGATCAAGATGTAGTTTCGATGGTTTCAGGATTAGCAAAATTGGCAGTTTCATTTTTGTTCAGTTCTGCAATGTGTATGCTGCATGTACAGACAGTTTAACGAGATGTGATGCAAGCATTATGTTGCCTGTCCACGTAATACAGAGAAGATATCCAGAGATGTGCCTTGGGATTTTTCTTTTTCAGCTCCTGAAGGAAACAGATATTTTTGACTTGATTTAGATTTTACATGGACTGAACGAGACATGTATGACTTAAAGTTCTTCTGGTGGATATTCAGCTCTGACATGGCTTCTTTGCCGTCAGCCGGGCGATAAACGATGATCTGTTCGAACTGTGTAGGTGGTGGGAGCGGTGACGCACTTTGCCGTGTACCAGCTTGTGCATGCTGTGCTGTCCGTTTTCCAGGAGGACACGCTGGGCAGTTCAGCTGTAAGTATTATAACGATTATTGGTATTATTGGTCATTATTGTTATTATTGATACTTAACCTTTTCACCGCCAAGCTCGCATTTATGCACAGGCAAGGTAGAGGACCCATGTCACTGAAAGGTGACCATTCATTGGTCTGTGATCCATGAACCTACTGCTCTTAACGTTCGGTGGTAGGATAGGCCATATTTTCTATACATCGAAGGGGTATCCCCAGCTATTCTTAGCCACTGTCTTTATACCACAAGGGAATGTTGTACTCTAAATTGACTGGCGGTGAAAGAGTTAAATAATGCATGTTTTTGGTCCGAGTGGTTTAAGGAAGACAGCATCAAAAATAGATGGCTGGAATATTTCAAGGAACTTTTGAACCCAAGCAGCCAAAATACCACACAGATCCAGTTTCATCCACACCACCCAGAAGAAGAAGAACCAAACATTTTGGGATCAGAGGTACAGCAGGCACTAAAGACCAGCCCAAGGAACAAAGCAGCAGGCATTGATGGCATTACAACTGAAGCCATCCTGGCATGTGGAGAAACAGGAATCACCTGGCTGACCACAATATTCCAGAAAGCATGGATGGAGAGGACAGTCCCGGAAGACTGGCAGAGAGCAGTTGTGGTACCAATCTGGAAGAAGAAAGGCAGCAAAAAAGACAGCAGCATGTATCAAGGAATTTCCCTCCTGAGCCACACAGGAAAGATGTACGCAAAGATCTTGGAACAGCGTACAAGGTACAAGGTGGAACCATTACTGAGTGAGGCGCAGATGGGCTTCAGAAAAGGAAGAGGGTGTACAGACGCTATCTTCGCTCTCAGGCAACTGAGCGAAAAGACAATCGAGCACAACAGAGAACTAAATCTTGTGTTTGTAGACCAGGAGAAAGCATTTGACCGAGTGGACAGAAACAAGCTATGGCAAACACTCGAAGAGTACAGCATCAGGGGACAACTGTTGGACAACATCAGAGCCATCTACAACAACAGTATGAGTGCAGTCCGCACCCAAAACGGACTCACAGACTGGTTCGAGGTGTCATCTGGAGTGAGACAAGGGTGTGTTCTATCACCATTACTTTTCATCATATACATGGATAAAATCACAAAAGAAGCAAACCCCAACCCAGAAGATCTGAATGAGATGCTGTTCGCAGATGACCAAAGCCTGGCACATGAGAAAGAAGAACAACTTCAAGAGCACACAGACAGACTGAACACACAGTGTGAGGAGCTCAACATGAAGATCAGCATCAGCAAAACCGAGACGATGAAGGTCAGCAGAACACCTGGCAACCTAAACATCAACGTCAACGGAATTCCGCTGAAACAAGTCAGCGAGTTCAAGTATCTCGGCAGTATTTTCTCGGAAGATGGACGTCTCAACAGAGAGATTGAGACGAGAGTACAGAAGGCTAACAGCGTCAGCTACCAGCTTGCCCCACTCCTCAAACATCCCAACATCCCCATTGAGACCAAAGCCAAACTCATTACCTCCATCTTCATCCCCACCTTGACCTACCAGTGCCAGACATGGACCCTGACAAAAAGTCTGGAACGCAAAATAACCACTTGCAAGATGCGATGTCTGAGGAGAGCCGTCAACAAGACCAGACGGGACATGATCAGAAACACCAGGATCAGAGAAATGGTGGGAACAACACCTGTCCTCCACCATATCCAAAGGCAAACGATCAGATGGTTTGGACATCTAACACGTATGGCACCTCACCAGATGGCCAGTAAAGCGTACAACAAAAGGATATCAGGATACAAGGCAAGAGGAAGACCAAGGAAGACCTGGATTGACGGTGTGAAAGAAACCCTGAAGACCCACAACATTCCACCCAACGAGGCCTTCCAGCTTGCCAGGGCCCGTCAGCTCTTTCTCCCCTCGACGCCCTAGATGGTACAAGAGGACGGATAAAGTAAAAGTAAAGTAAGGTTTACAAACACGGGAGTTATTTGCACAACAGGGTGTCATTGTGAGTTGACCCGACTGACAGTTGCCTTTTAGGCATTCACTGGTTTCATGTGTCGTTCAGTCAGGTTTCAGTCATGCACATGCACACACCTGTACATTAACTCACTCGCTACTGGGTGATTTGTAAGCATGCGTTCCTCTGTGTACTGGGCATTTGTATAGGTTTTTTTTTAAATTGTTAAAAAAATAATGAGTAAACACAGTCTCATGAAATTTGAACACACAATTGTTGAGGTATCAAATAAAGAGGCCACAATGTTTCATAACTCTAACTTCTAAAATGCTTTCTGTACAGCAGGAGGTAAAAAATGATATTTTTTCATGTGAGGGTGGTATAGAAAGTGTATAGGTGAAGTCTGCACTATTCATGAAAAAAGCATTGTTTTCCACAAATCTCACTCTTAGAATCCTATTAGAGTGTAAATGATGAATGAATGGGAGCCTCTCCAAACTGCAAGTGAACTTATTTCAACTCAAGGGGGTGGGGGGGCGTGGTCTGTCATGCCTGGTAACTTTTGTCTGTGAGTGTCTTGCCCCATGTAAGGTGGAAGTGTTGGAAAAGAAACATCAATTAAACAAACCCTTCCTCCATTTCAACAGGCAGTGGTTCATTAGCATATTCACCACCAATCACCCTCTCCATTCCAACTGCCTGTCACTTGCCACATCTACTGCCCCCCCCCCCCCCCCCCCCCCCCCCCCCCCCCTTCCCCTGCCGCTCACACCAGTTTCACTGTCCAAGACACATTGCCCTCCTGCTGATAGACTAAAATAACTCTGCTTTCTCCATCCCCTTCCATGTCACAGCCATCCCTTTGATCTTGTAAGCTGAAAGCACGATTTTTTTTTTTTTTTTTTTTTTTTTGCTGCCCCATCATCTGCACTGTTTCAGTGGCATTACTCCCACGCCGCTCATTTAGATTCCCCCATTCACAGCCACACCCGGGTTCGTCCGTCGCAGTTCCAGCGTCGGCAGTCCACAGGGAACCATCGATGTTAGGTCGCTAGGAGGCCACACACCAGAGGAGACCCTGCACTGCTGCTGAGTCACTTCGGTGGTGTTCAGTGGTGCCTGTTCTGTTTTAACATACTTAAGACACCACCTACTAAGCCCCCTACTAACGACAACAATGGCTTAGTTGTGGAGCCAGACTGAGTGAGCGTCCCTCCCAGAGTGGAGACTGCCATCACGCCCCTCGAACAACAGCCCCCCATGAATCTGCTGACACAAACAAGATTGACAGGGCTCACCGCAAGCACGGAAATGGAGGGGTATCGAAACTGAGGTCACCATGAGAGCAGGGCATAAAAGGCCACAGACTTTGAGACTATTTTGTTTAGTATTGATGACGATGGAGGAGGAGGAGGATGATGATGACGATGTTGCTATGGAGGTCCATTTTGGTTTGGGACTGCGTGACAAGGCTGTACTCTACGATTCCTGTCATAATGATATCCCGGCATTAACCAGGCCTGAGAGATACAGACACTTGCAGTGTTGGTCATGTAATTAGAGCAACACACCCAAAGACGCATCCTTGAAGTGGATGACACTTGACTGTGTGGTCCCAGTCTCCCCATTTAAGCCCACAGCACACTCTACTCTGGGTAGGAGCCAGCCACGGGCCAAAAAACCCACCTCTGCTGGGATTCGAACCCGCATCCTCCCAGCCGTCAGTCTGCGATGCTAACCACTTCGCTACAGCAGCTGGTAAAAGCACGAATTCCTTTCAAGAATAATGTGTTTGAGCCTGAGAGGCCATTTTCACACGTGCAGTCACTCGGTCCATGTTGGAATAAAAATAGCTTGAAACCTCAGTGACAAGCAAAGATTGGCCAATACCAGTGGTGTGATGTTTTGCTGTGCTAAGAAGGCAAGACAGGAGACCCATTCAGCACTGTCCATTCCCAGCTGTGTGAGGTGTGGAAATTTTTGAAAGTCAGAACGTGTATAGCGGTAATCAGTAGGGAACGCTCTTGCCTGTCATCACTTGATATCAGGTAATTAGTAGGGAGTGAGTTAACGTGGATTTTACGACAGTGGACATGGACAGCTCTTGTTGCTGTGGCTTGTTGTTTTTCTTTGTTTTTTAACTCTTTCCATACGAACGGCGAAAGAGACGACATTAACAGCGTTTCACCCCAATTACCACCATCAAAATATTGCAAGCGGAAAGCTCTTATACTGAAGAGGTGAATGTTGACAAAGAATACCACAATTCTGACGACGGAAGCTAAAGGTTGGGTCATTGAGACACCCACTGGACATCCGAGGGGTCTGTGTTGAGGGGAAGAGAGGGCTTGCCGTACTGAGTGACTTATCATTTGCTAAGTGCATGCTGCACATGGGGCATCAGTTTATCAGTTGTACCTGCAGGTCACACCAGTATCTATGCTTCGTAGTGATGATTATGTGAGGAGTGAATTATCAGGTGAAACGTTAATATCATACGTTTGTGTGTGGGGGGGGTAGGGGGAGGGGGATTGAGAGGAAATGGATCACTAAAAGACTGACGATGGTGCATTTTACTACAGGCTAAAAGTTATCGTTTAAAGCAGTTATGGAGTTGATTGTGTACTTTTGTTACTATTATATAAAAATAGGATTTGTACCGTGCTTTGTTGAGAAGCACATACGGAACAAACCATTGGTAGCATGGAGAATGCAGAAGTAAGTTGACACGCCAGACTGATTCACAGCGCTTGAAGCAACGGCGATGGAGAGGGACTGATGCAGAGACGCCAGCTGTTATGATTTCTTCTTCTGCGTTCACTCGTATGCACACGAGTGGGCTTTTACGTGTATGACCGTTTTTACCCCGCCATGTAGGCAGCCATACTCCGTTTTCGGGGGTGTGCATGCTGGGTATGTTCTTGTTTCCATGACCCACCGAATGCTGACATGGATTACAGGATCTTTAACTTGCGTATTTGATGTTCTGCTTGCATATACACACGAAGGGGGTTCAGGCACTAGCAGGCCTGCACACATGTTGACCTGGGAGATCGTAAAAATCTCCACCCTTTACCCACCAGGCGCCGTCACCGTGATTCAAACCCGGGACCCTCAGATTGACAGTCCAACGCTTTAACCACTCGGCTATTGCGCCCGTCTGTTATGATTTCGCTGTATCACAGTTTGTTCTGACATTACGCCAACATCAAAATTGTTCTGACAAGTTCATTTTCAACTACATAGCTTGGTCACATGCTTTCCTGTCGTAACATTACACAGACGCTCTAGACTATCAATGACAAGGCCGTCACTAGCCTTGGTCTAACACGAGATGCTCAGCTAATTGTGTACTCGTTTAAATTGAAACAGCATTGAGTGGACCAGTGAGCTTAATCTTAGCAGTTACACCATGTTGTAGGTATGCCCATGTGTTTGCATACCTTGTAGATAAAATGTACATTTGCTGATGTGGCTAGGAGTCCTAGTGTTCCTACCAGATTTCCTGGTTGTTCATACAAACACTTTTTTTTTTTTTTGCTGCCCCGTCATCTGCACCGTTTCAGTGGCATTACTCCCACGCCACTCATTTAGATTCGCCCCATACACGGCCACACCTGGGTTCGTCCGTCGCAGTTCCAGCGTCGGCAGTCCACAGGGAACCATCGATGTTAGGTCGCCAGGAGGCCACACACCAGAGGAGACCCTGCACTGCTGCTGAGTCACTTCGGTGGTGTATTCATACAAACACTTGACTGGGGTTGGCATCTCTGGTGATAGGGGCATGCACCTTCCTCCTTTTGACAGAGACCGTGAACTGAACGCACCCCACGTGGCTGTCATTTGGCATTCATATGTTATGTAATGGTGGTGTGACTCGTGAAATGCACTGAACAGTGGAAATGGGGTTCATGTACTAAGCAATGGTGGTGTGACTCGTGAAATGCACTGAACAGTGGAAATGGGGTTCATGTACTAAGCCACTTTTTTCAAAGGATGATTGAGCTGCATGTCGTATGTTGGTTTGTCAGTGTGTCTTTTTGAACAGGTGTTGTATGATTTGATTAAGCTGTGTGTCATGTGTATGCTTGTCGGTGTGTCATTCTGAAAAGGTGTTGTGCGAATTGATGAAGCTGTGTGTCATGTTTGTTTGTTGGTGTGTCATTTTGAAAAGGTGGTGTACGAATTTATTGAGCTGTGTGTTGTGCGTTTATTTGTTAACTCTCTCCATACAAACGGCGAAAGAGACGACGTTAACAGCGTTTCACCCCAGTTACCATCATCAAAGGTGAATGTTGACAAAGAATACCACAATTCTGACGACGGAAGCTAAAGGTTGGGTCATTCAGACACCCACTGGACATCCGAAGGGTCTGTGTAGAGGAGAAGAGAGGACTGGCTGTACTGAGTGAGTTAATGTGTCTTTTTGAACAGGTGCTGTATGAATTGTTTAAGCTGCATGTCATGCGTTTGTCAGCGTGTCGTTCTGAAAAGGTGTTGCGTGAATTGATTAAGCTGCATGTCATGTGTATATCGGTGCGTCTTTCTGAACAGGTGTTGTGTGAATTGATTCAGCTGCATGTCATGTGTTCATCGGTGCGTCTTTCTGAACAGGTGTTGTACGAACTGTGCGGTCGCTTGCTTCGTCAACCAGCTGTGGCTCAGGATGTTTGGGAAAAGGTGAGAATGATGGACGCCCTCAGTGATGTGTTGCTGT
This sequence comes from Babylonia areolata, assembly GCF_041734735.1. Lineage (NCBI taxonomy): Eukaryota > Metazoa > Mollusca > Gastropoda > Neogastropoda > Buccinidae > Babylonia > Babylonia areolata. The sequence continues at coordinate 24,342,525 of NC_134906.1, forward strand.
ATAGTGATCAGTGGCACAGAGCATGTGGGGTTTTGACATCAGAATTCATGTGTTAGTTTTGTCCAGTCATTGAAAATGTCACTAATGATAATAGATGTGTTTTGGGGTGGGTTTTTTTTCAGATAAGGAGTTAACCTGTGTGTAATGAAAAAACCCCAAAACAACAACAACAACACACACACACACACACACACACACACACAAAACCCACAAAAAACACACATCCACAGATTACACAGTGATAAATATAGAGCAGTAGCGTTCTTTGACATGTCAAACAGTGCCTGCTCGACAGCAGTGGAATTTTGTACAGGCAGTTCCAGTTCCAAAGAAGTGTCCAGGAGTGTGCAGTGATCCATGTACGCTATACATCTGCTGTAAAAAAAAAAAAAATAAAAAAAAAATTAAAGTAGTAGATATTTGACCTTTGCATAAAGTACAAGCATTTGGTCAAACGATTTGTCATGGTTGTTTAGAAGTAAATATTTGACCTTTGCATAAAGTACAAGCATTTGTCAAAAGATTTGTCATGGTTGTTTAGCAGTAAATATTTGACCTTTGCATAAAGTACAAGCATTTGGTCAAAAGATTTGTCATGGTTGTTTAGCAGTATTTACCTGACCTTTGCATAAAGTACAAGCATCATTTGGTCAAAAGATTTGTCATGGTTGTTTAGCCGTAAATATTTGACCTTCGCATAAAGTACAAGCATCATTTGGTCAAAAGATTTGTCATGGTTGTTTAGCAGTAAATACTTGACCTTTGCATAAAGTACAAGCATTTGGCCAAATGATTTGACATGGTTGTTTAGCAGTATATACCTGACCTTTGCATAAAGTACAAGCATCATTTGGTCAAGATTTGTCATGGTTGTTTAGCAGTAGATAACTGACCTTTGCATAAAGTACAAGCATCATTTGGTAAAATGATTTGTCGTGGTTGTTTCAGAGGTTGACCACTAGATTTGGGATGCGTTTATGTATATACTGTGTGTGTGTGTAAAATTATATGTTGTTTTTTTTCTTTTCTTTTTTCTTCTTTTCTTGGTAATGTTTGCTCTCTTACAAGCTGCAGTTGTGATACGAATGGTATTGTTATTGCTTCAGGATGACGGTCTGTGGCTGCTGTATGAATCAGCCATGGGTTACTTCCCCCTTGACTTTTCTCGCTTCATCAGCATGACAGAGGCTTTGGCGTCGGCTTCGCCGGAGAGCGCCATCATGGTCAGTGGTTGTCGTTCGTGATGTTTGACAACGTTTGTATGTGAGTGTGTGTGTGTATGTGTATTGTGTATGTATGTGTGCTGTGTGTGTTGTGTATGTGTGAGTGTGTTGTGTATGTCTTTGTGTTGTGTATGTATGTGTGCTGTGTGTGTAATGTGCATGTATGTCTTTGTGTTGTGTATGTATGTGTGCTGTGTGTGTTGTGTATGTGTGAGTGTGTTGTGTATGTCTTTGTGTTGTGTATGTATGTGTGCTGTGTGTGTTGTGTATGTGTGAATGTGCTTGTTGTGTATGTCTGTGTGTTGTGTATGTGAGTGTGTGTGTGTGTGCATGTATGTGCATGGTGTTTACAGTTTTATTAAACATTGATAATTTCAATCATACAAATACGTTTGTGTAAGTCAAGTCGGTTCCTTGTTATATCAGACATACCTAACGACTTCAAAGTATCTGTGTGTGTATGTGTGCGTTTGTGACGTGTATGTGTGTGAGTGATACTTGAGTGTGTGGGGGTAGGATGTCTTGTCTGGCTCAGGTAGCAGCGAGCGTTGTGTGTTGACCTGCAGGTGAAGAACGCGCTGAGTGTGTGTGGGCTTGTGGGGGTAGGGCGTGTTGTGTGGCTCAGGTAACAGCGAGCGTTGTGTGTTGATGGGAAGGTGAAGAACACACTGAGTGAGACTTGAGCGTGTGTGGGGAGAAGGCGTGTTGCGTGGTGCAGGTAACAGCAAGCGTTGTGTGTTGACGGGCAGGTGAAGAACACGCTGAGTGTGTGTGGGGGTAGGGCGTGTTGTGTGGCGCAGGTAGCAGCGAGCGTTGTGTGTTGATGGGAAGGTGAAGAACACACTGAGTGAGACCTGAGTGTGTGTAGGGGGGAAGGCGTGTTGTGTGGCTCAGGTAGCAGCGAGCGTTGTGTGTTGACGGGCAGGTGAAGAACACGCTGAGGGAGCTGAGCGTGTACACAGAGTACCTGGACAACAACAGCGCACGGCACCTGCAGCCCTCGCCACGGGACCCCAACGGGTTCATCCTGACTGTGGATAAACAGCCCTACCTGGCAGGTAACTTAACAGTCGAGATCAAAGAACAGTGAGGCTTCTTCTTCTTCTTCTTCAACTTCTGTTTTTTCTTCACCCACGTTCACTCGTTTATACACGAGTGGGCTTCCACATGCATGGCTGGTTTTTTTACCCCCACCATGTAGGCAGCCATACTGAGTAGTACAGGTGAATAAAAAGGAAATACACAGTCGAGATGAAAGAACAATGAGGCTAATTAGAGCGTAAAGGATTAAAACAACAGTAAAGGGTAGTAACCTCTCTCTACTTACAAAGTACACAACTTCAAGTCAATGCTGCTTATGCTGCTGATTCAGCTACAACACAGGTAAATGAAAAGGAAATACACAGTCAAGATGAAAGAACAATGAGGCTAATAAGAGCGTAAGGGATTAAAACAACAGTAAAAGATAGTGATTCTCTCCACTTAAAAGGTACACAGCTTGAAGTCAATGCTGCTAATGTTACCAATTAAGCTAGCACACAGTTAAGTAAAAAAGAAGTTCACAGTCAAGATCAGAGAACAATGAGGCTGATATGAGAGTAAAAGGATTAAAACAACAGTAAAGGGTAGTAACTCTCCCCACTTATAAGGTTCACAACTTCACTTCAATGCTGCTTATGCTACCGATTCAGCTAGCACACAGGTAAATAAAAGGTACTGAGAGAGAGGAACAAACCCAGACACTTCCTCAAAAAAGGAAGTTCCAGGCCTGTCCTTTTAACCGATCATTTGACATACAGCACACAGCAGCAATGACAGAAGAAGTGTTCACAAGACAAATTAGCTCTTTATTCAAGACTGGTGTAGCCTTTTAGTCCTGAATATGCTACACAGAATATACAGACAAGTTCACAGTCATTGATAATCCCAATACTAACAAAAATAAAGCAGACTGATGTTCACCCGTTTGAGTTTTCTGGCTTCCTGGTGACCTGACACTAATTATTATTATTATATTTATATAGCACTGAATCTTGTTCAGAGACAAACCAAAGCGCTTTCGCACCAGTCATTCACACGCATGCATAACTCTAAAACTGGAAAAACTGAAGACAAGGAAGAGGCAGGCAAGGGAGGCTATTTTAGGAAGAGGTGGGTTTTAACTCTCTCCATATGAACGGCGAAAGAGACAACGTTAACAGCGTTTCACCCCAATTACAACCATCAAAATATTACAAGCGGAAGGCTCACACTGAAGAGGTGAATGTTGGCAAAGAATACCACAATTCTGACAACGGAAGCTAAAGGTTGGGTCATAGAGACACCCACTGGACATCCGAGGGGTCTGTGTAGAGGAGAAGAGAGGACTGGCTGTACTGAGTAAGTTAAGACCAGACTTGAAAGAGCTAAGTGTGGAGACCTGACGAAGAGAAAGAGGAAGTTCATTCCAGTTGCAAGGTCCAGAGACAGAGAAAGAACGGCAGCCAACAGTCGAGTGTTTGAATCTGGGTATGCATAAACAGAGTGGATCTGAAGCCGATCATAGAGATCGAGATGGAGTGTAGAGGTGAAGACTTACTGCCAACGCTGGAACCGCGACAAAGGAACCCAGGTGTGGTTTCGGAATGAGCGATGTTTTACTGTAATCATTCTGTTGTTTTATTTTAGGTATTCCTTTGTTTCACTGTAATTATTCTGTTGTTTTATTTTAAGTATTTTTTGGTATTCCTTTGTTTCACTGTAATTATTCTGTTGTTTTATTTTAGGTATTCCTTTGTTTCACTGTAATTATTCTGTTGTTTTATTTTAGGTATTCCTTTGGTATTCCTTTGTTTCACTGTAATTATTCTGTTGTTTTATTTTAGGTATTCCTTTGGTATTCCTTTGTTTCACTGTAATTATTCTGTTGTTTTATTTTAGGTATTCCTTTGGTATTCCTTTGTTTCACTGTAATTATTCTGTTGTTTTATTTTAGGTATTCCTTTGGTATTCCTTTGTTTCACTGTAATTATTCTGTTGTTTTATTTTAGGTTTTCCTTTGTTTCACTGTAATTATTCTGTTGTTTTATTTTAGGTATTCCTTTGTTTCACTGTAATTATTCTGTTGTTTTATTTTAAGTATTTTTTGGTATTCCTTTGTTTCACTGCAATTATTCTGTTGTTTTATTTTAGGTTTTCCTTTGTTTCACTGTAATTATTCTGTTGTTTTATTTTAGCTATTCCTTTGTTTCACTGTAATTAGTCCGTGGTTTTTCTGCACACCAGTGTGTCTGTCACTTGTTGCAGGAGACTTTGTGTTGCCTCACGGATCCAATGGACAGGTGATAGAGCTCTCAGGTGAGTGGAATGAAGTCAGCAGTTGTGAGAATGGATGCACAGTGTTTCTGTGAGCTCTCATGAGTGTACAGTATGTGTTGATTGAAGCGTTCAGTTTTATCACGGACTTTGACATTACTGGTGATACAGGGTATGGCCAACGCAGTTTTTTCATACCAAGCCCCCATTCTTTGGAATCTTCTTCTGTGTTCACTCGTATGCACACGAGTGGGCTTTTACGTGTATGACCGTTTTTACCCCGCTATGTAGGCAGCCATACTCCGTTTTCGGGGGTGTGCATGCTGGGTATGTTCTTGTTTCCATAACCCACTGAACGCTGACATGGATTACAGGATCTTTAACATGCGTATTTGATCTTCTGCTTGCATATACACATATACACACGAAGGGGGTTCAGGCACTGGCAGGTCTGCACATATGTTGACCTTGGAGATCGTAAAAATCTCCACCCTTTACCCACCAGGCGCCATCACTGTGATTCGAACCCGGGACCCTCAGATTGACAGTCCAACGCTTTAACCACTCGGCTGTTGCGCCCGTCATTCTTTGGAATCAACTTCCTCAGCCTCTCCGTTGCTCATCTTCGCTGCAATCTTTCAGATCCAGTCTGAAGACCCACCTTTTCCCCTCCTGAATAATTCTCAACAGCTCATCCCCCTTTCCGGATTGAACTAGAATGATTAGCGAGTTTGAGAGTATCAGAATTTGTTGGTTATATTTTTGATTGTGTGCTATGACTTGTGTGCGTGCTTGTCAGTTGGGTGGGGTGGGGTGGGGTGGGGGGAGAGGGGGGGTGAATAATTTCTAATAATGTTTGGTATCTTGTGTTCAATTTTTTCCTTTTTGATATTTACGTGTGTGTTCTATTTGTAAACACCTAGGGCTTATTTTCAAAATTAGGCGTAATTGCTCATAATGATAATAATAATAATAATGTGTGCAGCATTACCAGTGTTTTGGGGAAGAACTGTGACTATCAAACCAGGAGCCAAGTTGCACTGGCTCTTAGTGCTGCAGCCTTTGGGGCTAGTTGGCCTTTGGGGACCATCCCAACACTGACTGTCCGAAGGCCCTCTTGGCAGAGAGTGGGGGGGATGTAACTTGGGCAAGACGCTTTCCGTTATAATCATAATAATTCCAGCTCAGACAGTGTAGGCAGCAGTTGCCTCCTCTGCTCTTTCTGATGATCATAGTCAGACACAACTATCATTCATACATAGCATGTGGTGATGTCATTCTGTGGCTATCATACATACATGTCATGTGGTGATGTCATACTGTGACTATCATACATACATGTCATGTGGTGATGTCATTCTGTGACTATCATACATACATAGCATGTGGTGATGTCATACTTTGACTGACTATCATACATACATAGCAGGTGGTGATGTCATACTTTAACTATCATACATACATAGCATGTGGTGATGTCATACTGTGACTGACTAACATACATACATAGCATGTGGTGATGTCATACTTTGACTGACTATCATACATACATAGCATGTGGTGATGTCATACTGTGACTGACTATCATACATACATGTCATGTGGTGATGTCATACTGTGACTGACTATCATACATACATGTCATGTGGTGATGTCATACTGTGACTGACTATCATACATACATGTCATGTGGTGATGTCATACTGTGACTATCATACATACATAGCATGTGGTGATGTCATACTGTGACTGACTATCATACATACATGTCATGTGGTGATGTCATACTGTGACTGACTAACATACATACATAGCATGTGGTGATGTCATACTGTGACTATCATACATACATAGCATGTGGTGATGTCATACTGTGACTGACTATCATACATACATGTCATGTGGTGATGTCATACTGTGACTGACTATCATACATACATATCATGTGGTGATGTCATACTGTGACTGACTATCATACATACATGTCATGTGGTGATGTCATTCTGTGACTATCATACATACATGTCATGTGGTGATGTCATACTGTGACTGACTATCATACATACATAGCATGTGGTGATGTCATACTGTGACTATCATACATACATAGCATGTGGTGATGTCATACTGTGACTGACTATCATACATACATGTCATGTGGTGATGTCATACTGTGACTGACTATCATACATACATGTCATGTGGTGATGTCATACTGTGACTGACTATCATACATACATAGCATGTGGTGATGTCATACTGTGACTGACTATCATACATACATGTATGATTGTCAGTCAGTCATGTCCGACTATGACCATCAGGACAGCAGAGGTGGCAACTGCTGTCCCAACTATCTGGGCTAGAAACTGATTATAGTGGAGAATGTCTTGCTCAAGTTACATCCCAACTCTCTCAGCCAAGAGGGTTTCAGGACAGTCTGCGCTGAGGTGGTTCCCAAAGGCAAACTAGCCACCCTGAGAATCATAAGACTAAGCTGTAAATGACTTCCCACTGCAATGGAGAAACCACTGATTATACAGCTCTCACTTGGCTGTCAGCCCAGCTGTAAACTTATGCCAGTCTGTGATAAAAGCTGAGCATTTGGACTAACATACATATCATTTGTATTTCTTTTCTTTTTTTTTTTATCACAACAGATTTCTCTGTGTGAAATTCAGGCTGCTCTCCCCAGGGAGAGCGCGTCACTATACTACAGCGCCACCCAATTTTTTGTAATTTTTCCTGCGTGCAGTTTTATTTGTTTTTCCTATTGAAGTGGATTTTTCTACATAATTTTGCCAAGAGCAACCCTTTTGTTGCCATGGGTTCTTTTACGTGCACTAAGTGCGTGCTGCACATGGGACCTCGGTTTATCATCTCATCTGAATGACTAGTGTCCAGACCACCACTCAAGGTCTAGTGGAGGGAGAGAAAATATTGGCGAATGAGCCGTGATTCGAACCAGCGCGCTCAGATTCTGTCGCTTCCTAGGTGGACGCATTACCTGTAGGCTGTCACTCCACATGAATCGTGTAGTGATATCATAGTTGGACACAGCTGACTGTCATACATATGTGGTGATACATGTGTGCAGCATTACCGCAGGGTGTGGCAGAGCAGCTCTTGGGCCCCCTGATTCGCTGGGAGGTGCACTACAACGGCTGGTCCCTCCTGCTAGCAGAGGTTGGGGAACTGCTGCGTCAGATCACCCACGGGGCCGGTGAGCGACCGCTGTCTGTTTCCCTCCATGATATTTGTATTTGTATTTCTGTTTTATTGTACACAACAGATTTCTCTGTGTGAGATGCGGGTTGCTCTCCCCACGGAGAGCCATGTCGCTACGCTGAGAGCGCCACCCATTTTAAAAATATTTTTTCCTGTGTGCTGTTTTATTTGTTTTTCCTATCAAAGTGGATTTTTCTACTGAATTTTGCCAGGAACAATCTTTTTTTCGCCGTGGGTTCTTTTGTGCTAAGTGCATGCTGCACTTGGGACCTTGGTTTATCGTCTAATCCAAATGACTAGCGTCTAGACCACCACTCAAGGTCTAGTGGTGGGGGAGAAAATATCGGCGGCTAAGCAGTGATTCGAACCAGCGCGCTCAGATTCTCTCGCTTCCTAGGTGGACGCGTTACCTCCAGGCTATCACTTATATGAGATAAAGAGAATATCATATATATGTATCATATGGATATATATACATACATAGATTGTATTGGATACATTTTTCCTCAACTTTGACACGTATACCCTATAATACTGTGTATGTAATATGTGGCTGTGACCTGTCGAAACAAAGTTGTGAAGTGTATCGTGGTTGATGTTTGAACCAGGAAGTATGACGTTCGAAAGGAAACCCTATATTAACCTTAATAGAAGTCACAAATAATCCATTTTCAAATGACAGAGATGCCAGCTGTTACGATTAATTTTTGTCGTATTTTGTTACGCTCGATCGCAGTTTGTTCCATTATGCCAACATCAAAATTATTCCGACAAGTTCATTTTCGACTACATAGCATGGTCACATGCTTTCCTGTCGTAACATTACCCAGACGCTCCGGACCTTACGATTACGAGGCCAGGGCAGTCACTACTAACCTTGGTCTCGCGTGGTGATGCTCAGCTAATCACATACATGTTTGCATTGAAACAGCATTGAGTGGGCCAATCAGCTTAATCGTAGCAGTTACACCATGTTGCAAGTAGGCCCAAGTGTTTGTATGCCTTGTGGATAAAGTGTACGTTTGCTGATGTGGCCCGGAGTTTGAGTGTTTGAACCAAGTATTTGTTATTGTTCCTACAAACACGTCACTGGAGGAAGGTAGTAGAATGGTCATGACGTTCATCTGTCTTCTTCTTCTTCTGCGTTCGTGGGCTGCAACTCCCATGTTCACTCGTATGCACACGAGTGGGCTTTTACGTGTATGACCGTTTTTACCCGCCATGTAGGCAGCCATACTCCATTTTCGGGGGTGTGCATGCTGGGTATGTTCTTGTTTCCATAACCCACCGAACACTGACATGGATTACAGGATCTTTAGCGTGCATATTTGATCTTGTGCTTGTATATACACACAAAGGGGGTTCAGGCACTAGCAGGTCTGCACATATGTTGACCTGGGAGATCGTAAAAATCTCCACCCTTTACCCACCAGGCGCCGTCACCGTGATTCGAACCCGGGACCCTCAGATTGACAGTCCAACGCTTTAACCACTCGGCTATTGCGCCCGTCTCTCATCTGTCAATACAGAGGGTCTGTGAGGGTGTGGGTTTGAATCCTGCTCTTGTCTTTTCTCCCAAGTTTGACTGGAAAATCAAATTGAGCATCTAGTCATTCAAATAAACCAAGATCTCGTGTGCAGCATGCACTTGGCAAACTGGAAAAGAACCCATGGCAACAAAAGTGTTGTCCTTTTGGCAGAATTATGTGAAAAGAAATCCACTCAAGGTACGGAAGCATGCACTCGAGGCTTGACAAGCACGCTGGGTTATGCTGCTGTCAGGCATCTGCCTAGCGGATGTGTAGCGTGTATGACGTCTCCTTGAGAAAGAGAAAGTGAAAGTGAAACTCCTGGTTGTTCCTTCAGTTTCAGTTTCAGTTTCAGTAGCTCAAGGAGGCGTCACTGCGTTCAGACAAATCCATATATGCTACACCACATCTGCCAAGCAGATGCCTGACCAGCAGCGTAACCCAATGCACTTAGTCAGGCCTTGAGAAAAAAAAAAAGAAAAGAAAAAAAGGTGAATAAATAATAGATAAGCTTACATAAATAAATAAATAAATAATAATTATAATATAAAAAAAGGTTGTAGTAATAATAATAATAATAAAATAATAATAATAAAAAATAAATAAATGAATAAGACAACAATGATGATAAATAAGCAAATAAATGTAAAACATGAAGACACACATTCACACATACACCCCACACATGCATAACAGATATGCACCAAGCATGCAGTTTCACAGATATGAAAGCACAGTCAAATACATATAAACGTACATGAGCTCCAACACACACACACACACACACACACACACCACACACATTACCCTGCACCTCCTCTACCCCCCTCCTCCACATACTCATTTCTAGTCTACGTATCGCAGCTTCAGACACTTGACAGGGGTTGGCATCTTGGTGCAGGTATGGTGCAGGGAGGGCAGGTGCAACACGTTACCATGGTGATGGAGCTGGTGTTGCACGTGCTGAAGGCTGACACGGCCACCGCCACACAGGAGTTTGCTCCCTTCCTCGCTCTCTGCTACGATCTGATTCACAGGTTATGGGCCCTTTTTTTCTTCTGTGTCTTGTTTTTTTGTTGTTGTCGTGTGTTGGGTTTTGTTGTTTTTTTTGTGGTTTTTTTGTGTTTATTGCATTATTATGTTAAATATTCACAGGTTATGTTCTTCCATTTTACCTTGTGCATATGTATATATGTGTGTTTGTGTTCTGATTAGTGATTACAAGAACAATAATGATATTATTATTATTATCATGTTGCATTCCTTGACCTTTTGTAATACATGTGTTTGAGTTTTGTTTATTGTATTATTATTGCTCTGTATTATTACTACCATTTACAGGTTACGCTCTGCCTTTGCCTTGACTTTTCTTTTAGGCACTGAAAAAGTATACATGCGAGCCTGCTTCCATATTTACATATTGTGGATGCACAGACTCGCTTATGTCCGTACTATGTTATGTGTGTGTGACTATCCGTTTGTACACATACAAGTATTTGTGTGTGTGTGCACGGCAAGACATTCGCGCGAGAATGAGTTGGTATGAAATGCACTACTTTGCTTGTGAAATGCACTACTTTGCTTGCTTGTGTTCTTATGCATGAATTAACTCTCGTCTTACATGAGCTCTAGCAGTAGGTCTTTGTCACTGGCCCTGAAACTGGGTTTGGTCATGAGGGCACGGCACTGCTGAACACATCACCTTTTTTGACTCACTTGTGTAAACAAAGTGAGTCTATGTTTTAACCCGGTGTTCGGTTGTCTGTGTGTGTGTGTGTCTGTGTGTCCGTGGTAAACTTTAACATTGACATTTTCTCTGCAAATACTTTGTCAGTTGACACCAAATTAGGCATAAAAATAGGAAAAATTCAGTTCTTTCCAGTCATCTTGTTTAAAACAATATTGCACCTCTGGGATGGACACAAAAAAATAATAAATGAAGCCTAATTATATGCAAACTACATTTACTGTTATATTTATAATTTTTGTATTCTCTAAACTTGGCACTTTGATCTGATATTCTGACCCAACAACAAGAGCAGTCATTATTATCATTTTTTGTTCAAACAGGAACTTCTTTTGCTAAGCATGGAAGTTTTATTTATTTTGCAAACGTTTTGGTGCAGATAGTAAAAAAGGGAAATTACTCTGTAATTAATGCTAGGGGACTTAATTCGAATCTGGTTTGGACTTCTTTTTTTTTCTTTTTTAATGCGAAGCTTTATAATAACAATACAGAACACATTTTAACGATTAGATTTTTTTTTTTTTAAGTGTATCACAAGTGAGTCTTGAAGGCCTTGCCTCTCTTGTTTTTTCTGGGGATAGTGGGATGGGGCCTGGGTTTCTGCAAAGCTGCTCTTGTTGACTGTCGACGTCTTTCGCTGTCTGCCTCATCTCCTTTTCCCCTGTTGCAGCAGGAATGAATGAATGAATCTTAATTTTCCAACGGTTAAGATATTAGGACTTTGGCCGACTTAACGTATCTGCCGTTGTTCTAAGAGACACACAAACATGTACACATATCACTCATATCTTTACGAAACAGAGGCGAGTAACACACCACACACACACACACACACACACACACACATGCACGCTGAAGGAAAAACAACAATAAAAAATCCCTAGCATGAATGCTACACATGAATGATTCGAGTGAAATTAACACAGAAAAGTAATAATGAAATTTAAAACACAAATGTGAGAAACAGAAAAAAGATGGTGATAGGGATATGGACAGATGGATACACTATGTGGGGGAAGAGAGAGATACGGATACGGATACGGATGTTTTATTCAATATAGGCCATGGCCCCTCATGAAGGGGTGGTGTAAACAAACATTACAGAGGTAATATATTCAGATATGTAACATAACACAGTTGTAACCTGAAAATGAGAAAAACAGTCATTATCTGCATTTAGTCTTATTCACACATGATAACAAAAAAAGCGGAAAACTAGCACACACTCAACTGCAAATTGTATTTCTAATCTTTAAGGCTTTATATAAGTAAATTGATAGCTGTTTATTAACGTGTTCCTTAGTGGATGACATAAGCAAATACAGTCTGAACAAGGAAGGTTGCCTATGAAGGGGAAGAGAGAGACAGACAGACAGACAGACAGACAGAAACAGAGAGATGCCAGTGAGAAAGCAGTAAGAAAAGAGGAAAAAGGTGTGAGGTTGGCTGAGGATGGTTCACAATTTTCGATACATGTGAGAATATGTGGAGTGATGGCCTACAGGTAACGCGTCCGCCTAGGAAGCGAGAGAATCTGAGTGTGCTGGTTCGAATCAGGGCTCAGTGACAAATATTTTCTCCCCCTCCCCTAGACCATGAGTGGTGGTCTGGACGCTAGTCATTCGCATAAGACAATAAACCGAGGTCCCGTGTGCAGCATGCACTTAGCGCACGTAAAAGAACCCACGGCAACAAAAGGGTTGTTCCTGGCAAAATTCTGAAGAAAAATCCACTTTGATAGGAAAAACAAATAAAACTGCACGCAGGGGAAAAAAAAGGGGGGGGTGGTGCTGTAGTGTAGCGACGCGCTCTCCCTGGGGAGAGCAGCCCGAATTTCACACAGAGAAATCTGTTGTGATAAAAAGAAATACAAGTACAAAAATATAGACTGATTGACATGATCAGACCAGGATGTCTGTGCAGCCCTGTTTTTGACGGTCTGTGATTTTTTGGGCAGGTTTTCCGTCTTGAGGCCGGCTCCTCTGGACCTGCTGAGTGCTGCCCTCAACTGCATCGCCTGCGCTGCCACCGTCTGCCCCAAAGAGGTATGTGTGCTGGGATGCAGAGGCGGAGGTGTCAGCCATGCGGTAAAGCGCCAGCATGGGAAACGAGAGAATCTGAGCCCATGGGGTCGATCGAATCCGACTCTCAGCAGTATTTTCTCCCCCTTTCCAGCAGACCTTGAGTGGTGGTTTGTTCGCTAGTTTGACGGGCGCAATAGCCGAGTGGTTAAAGCGTTGGACTGTCAATCTGAGGGTCCCGGGTTCGAATCACGTTGACGGCGCCTGGTGGGTGAAGGGTGGAGATTTTTACGATCTCCCAGGTCAACATATGTGCAGACCTGCTAGTGCCTGAACCCCCTTCATGTGTAAACGCATGCAGAAGATCAAATACGCACTTTAAAGATCCTGTAATCCATGTCAGCGTTTGGTGGGTTATGGAAGCAAGAACATACCCAGCATGCACACCCTCGAAAGCGGAGTATGACTGCCTACATGGCGGGGTAAAAACGGTCATACACGTAAAAGCCCACTCGTGTACATGCGAGTGAACATGGGAGTTGCAGCCCACGAACGCAGAAGAAGAAGAAGAATCCAACTCGTCAGCAGTATTTTCTCCCCCTTTCCAGCAGACCTTGAGTGGTGGTTTGTTCGCTAGTTAGTCGGAACGAGACAGTAAACCGAGGTCCCGTGTGTAGCGCGCACTTAGTGAGCGTAAAAGAACGCACAGCAACAAAACAGTTGTGCCTGGTGAAATTGTCGTGGGAAGAGTCTGCTTTGCTAGGAAAACATATAGATTTAATTACACATACTTAACCGTGACCCACTAGTGCAGACTCCGGCAGGGGTCTGACATTCCTGTCCTGTGCAAACTACTATCCGCCTATGCGGAGAAAACGAAAGTAGCTACGGCCGATAACCTCCCGGAGTAGGTTACCTCCCCTTTGCCCCCCTGACTAGCGCCCTCTTTTTCCAGCAGCCATCATGACTCTGTTCCTGTGCCCTTCATACAGCTAAGTTTTTTAATATTTTCTGTCTGTCTGTCGATTCTCTGGCGTTCTTGTTCTGGCGTTCACTGCTCAGCCGCCGATATTTTTCAAATTATGTCTCCAACCAGGTCACATAATTATATAGCTTGATTGGGCAATCGCACTAAAATTAAGGCACGATCGCAGTCGATTCGCTGACTCTGGGCCCTCTACTTTGGGCTCTCTCAACAACGCCAACCCACCGCCTCCTCCACTTCCTCCGCTCCCTCTGGTCAACTCCAGACCTCCACCAACTTACATTTACAGGCAGAAAAAAAAAAGAAGAAAGAAAACGGGTGGCACTGCACTGCACTGTCAGGATACATGTTGTTCCTAGGGAGAGCGGCCTGAATTCCGCACAGAAAAAAACGCTTTGACAAAACGTAATAAAAGCAATGCAATGTAATGTTTTTGGGGGTTGGTTTTTTGTTTTGTTTTTTTTGTTTTTCCAGACCACCACTCATGGTCTAGTGGAGGAGGAGGAGAAGAAAATACTGTGTTTTGTATTGATTCCAACAGACCCAGACTGTGACGGTGTTTCTCATTGTATTGTGGAACAAGGTGACGCAGATTACGACTGTGTTTTGTCTGTGGGTTTTTTGTTGTTGTTGTTGTTTTTATTGATGCCAACAGGTGTGGCACAAGGTGACAGACTATGACAGTGGGGTTTTTTTTGTTTGTTTTGATTTGTGCCAACGACGGGCGCAACAGCCGAGTGGTTAAAGCGTTGGACTGTCAATCTGAGGGTCCCGGGTTCGAATCACGTTGACGGCGCCTGGTGGGTGAAGGGTGGAGATTTTTACGATCTCCCAGGTCAACATATGTGCAGACCTGCCAGCGCCTGAACCCCCTTCGTGTGTATATGCAAGCAGAAGATCAAATACGCACGTTAAAGATCCTGTAATCCATGTCAGTGTTCGGTGGGTTATGGAAACAAGAACATACCCAGCATGCACACCCCCAAAAACGTAGTATGGTTGCCTATATGGCGGGGTAAAAACGGTCATACACGTAAAAGCCCACTCGTGTGCATACGAGTGAACACAGAAGAAGAAGATGATTTGTGCCAACAGATGTGTCACAAGGTGACAAAGACCATGACAGTGTTTTGTTGTTGTTGTTTTATTGATGTCAACAGGTAAGACAGATGTGTTGGGGGGGGGGGGGGGGTGTTTTTTTTATTGATCCAGCAAGTATGGGCAAGGTGACACAGACCATGACAGTGAGTGGGGTTTTTTTTCATTGATGCCAACAGGTGTGGCACAAGGTGACACAGACCATGACAGTGAGTGTTTTTTTTTTCATTGATGCCAACAGGTGTGGCACAAGGTGACACAGACCATGACAGTGAGTGGGTTTTTTTTCATTGATGCCAACAGGTGTGGCACAAGGTGACATAGACCATGACAGTGAGTGGTTTTTTTTTCATTGATGCCAACAGGTGTGGCACAAGGTTACACAGACCATGACAGTGAGTGGTTTTTCATTGATGCCAACAGGTGTGGCACAAGGTGACACAGACAGGTTTGCTGCCCTACCTGACGGAAAATGTGGATGACCTGGGTGAGGTCCTTAGGTATGTCATGACATTTCTTCTCTTTCAGTTTTTTTCGTTGATACGACAATGATGATGATGACATGGATGCTTACAAAACACCTATCATCGATCGGACACCAAGCTCTAAGCGCATTACAAACACGGAGTCATTTGCACAACAGGCTGCCTACCTGGGTAGAGCTGACTCACAGCTGCCATTAGGCGCTCATCATTCGTTTCCTGTGTCGTTAAGTCCGGTTTGTCTTGAATACATGCACACTCATAGAGACATGTAGCATTTTTATGTGCGTGACAGTTTTTTGTTTATTTACCCTTGCCTTGTAGGCAGCCATACATTGTTTGTGGGGGTGTGACAGCGCCTGGTGGGTAAAGGGTGGAGATTTTTCCAATCTCCCATATCAACGTATGTGCAGACCTGCTAGTGCCTGAACCCCCTTCGTGTGTATACACAAGCAGAAGATCAAATACACATGTTAAAGATCCTGTAATCCATGTCAGTGTTCGGTGGGTTATGGAAAACAAGAACCTACCCAGCATGCACATCCCTGAAAGCGGAGTATGGCTGCCTACATGGCAGGGGGAAAAAGTGGTCATACATGTAAAAGCCCACTCGTGTACATACAAGTGAATGCGGGAGTTGCAGCCTACGAACGCAGAAGAAAATCCCTGCAGGGGTACAAAGCGGTCATTAATGTAAAATGTTACATGTCTGAGTGAGTGACTGACTAAATGACACAGGAAACGAATGATGAGCGCCCAAAGGCAGCTGTCAGTCGGCTCAACCCAGGTAGGCAGCCTGTGGTGCAAATGACTGTGTTTGTAAAGCGCTTGGAGCTTGGTCTTTGACCGAGGATAGGCGCTATATAAATATCCACATCATCATCATCATCATCAAAATTCATAACAAGAACTGAACATGATCAGTCAAAGGTAGATGCCAAGTGGACATTAGTTCAGACATTCAGAACTCTGTCAAAGTAATAAATGATTATTCAAGACATCCTCAAAGGATGTATACATTTCTGGTGGATAATGTTCAGTGAGTTTGGTTTTTTTAGAGACCAGTTGTCTTGTTCTTGAGCACTGGGCTAGTATGGTGACAGACATTGACTTCTTTTCTGCATAAACACAGAATGCTTTGGCCGAATTAATTTGTGTTCAGTGTGAATAGAACAGAATAGATTTTATTGTCATGAAACCTTAAGGTTTATAAGTCACAAGTGCAGTGGTAAATAAATGAATGAATGAAAAATACACAATTAATTCATCAATTAACGCAATAAATTTGAACAGCATTCATAAACAAATTTTCCCAATCTTGTTTGTATGTATTCATCATCTGTTAGCATCAACTGACTGGGAGTATTTCCTGTGTTGTTCAAATTTTGAATATCTTTTAAAAATTATTCCCTTAAGGCTTTATATTTAATACAATGATCAAGAAGATGGATTTCGTCTTCCAGTATGTTACACTTGCTGCACAATCTGTCTTCTTGTGGAATATTCAAGTATCTACCCTTCTCAGTCTTTAGGTCATGCACGCTTATTCTGAGTTTTGTTAAAGCTTGTCTGTGTTTTGTATCTGATATATTTAAAAGATAGGTTTTAGTTTTGTACTTTGCAACAATCGTATTATAAAATTTTAGCTTTAATGTTTTTTCTCTTTTATCTTTCCAGTGTTTGATATATTCATTTTCTAATTTTTGATATACCACATATTTCAGTCTATGTACACTGAATGTGAATAGGTTTTTCCAAATGTGATCAAGGCCTATGATTTCGAGTATCTTTCTAACAAATATCAAGCATGGGGAAGTTGAATGAGTGACATGGTATTTCTCAAAGCTCTTTCTGTTCCTCTTGACTCGGTACGTCTGTCAGGTTTGATTTGTCTATATGCCGTGTGTGTGTGTGTGTGTGTGTGTGTGTGCAGTGGACGAGGATTGAACTCTGGCTCCCTAGGGTCGATACAGGCAGGGACGGAGTGCACTCAGGCACGATACCCTCTCACGCTGGCCATTCTGGATATGCTGACCACCCTTGTGGAGGTACTGATTGTGTTTGTGAGTGTGTGTGTGTGTGTATGTCCATGTGTATGGGTAGTGTGGGTGTGGGTGTGTTTGTCCATGGGTGTCAGTAGTGTATATGTGTGTGTGTTTATCCATGTGTCATTGTGTGTGAGTAGTGTGTGTATGTATGTTTCTCTATGTGGTAGTAGTCTTCAGTTTAACATCTTTTCATTTTAAGTGATATTCGACAACAATCAAAAAAAAGTGGAGTGGGGGAGAGAAGTGTATGTGTGGAGGAGGGGGGATAGGAAGAGTGTTTGTCCATGTGTGTGGGTGAAAAAGTTAATGATAATGTCCAGTTTTCAGACAATTTATCAGCACTTGATGATAATGGTGACATGTTGCAGACGTTTTCCCAGGACTTTATGGCAACATGTTGCAGACGTTTTCCCAGGACTTAACGATAATGGCAACATGTTGCAGACGTTTTTTTTCCAGGACTTAGTGATAACGGCAACATTTTCCCAGGACTTAATGATAATGGCAACATGTTGCAGACGTTTTTCCAGGACTTAACGATAATGGCAACATGTTGCAGATCTTTTTCCAGGACTTAATGATAATGGTGACATGTTTCAACAGCACATGTTAAAAACATTTTCCCAGGACTTAATGATAATGGCAACATGTTGCAACAGCACATGTTACAAACATTTTCCCAGGACTTAATGATAATGGCAACATGTTGCAACAGCACATGTTACAAACATTTTCCCAGGACTTAATGATAATGGTGACAGGTTACATTTTCTCAGGACTTGATGGTGACATGTTGCAAATGTTTTCTCAGGTCTTCTTCTTCTTCTTCTTCTGCGTTCGTGGGCTGCAACTTCCACGTTCACTCGTATGCACACGAGTGGGCCTTTACGTGTATGACCGTTTTTACCCCACCATGTAGGCAGCCATACTCCGTTTTCGGGGGGTGTGCATGCTGGGTATGTTCTTGTTTCCATAACCCACCAAACGCTGACATGGATTACAGGATCTTTAACACGCGTATTTGATCTTCTGCTTGCATATACACACGAAGGGGGTTCAGGCACTAGCAGGTCTGCACATATGTTGACCTTGGAGATCGTAAAAATATCCACCCTTTACCCACCAGGCACCGTCACCGTGATTCGAACCCGGGACCCTCAGATTGACAGTCCAACGCTTTAACTACTCAGCTATTGCGCCCGTCTACAGTTTATGAATGAATCTGTTTGAATACGTTACGACAGAAATGTGACAAGAAGCATGGTCAAAGTAAACAGAAAACTAAAGCTAATAATGGTTGTTATTATAAAATGAAAGGCATCTTGAGAAGTAGCCAAAAATAGTCACTGAATAAGTTCAAAATTCTTTCATCAGAACAGCGATGTCCACGACGAAATTTTAGCCTTTTGGTGACCTGGAATAAACAGTAAATGGAGACATGCACGCGTACATGATTCTGGTTAGAAATAACTGGGGAAGCTCCACAGAAATCCGATGAAAGTGGGTCTGTAAACCTTCCCTTATGGCGACATGTTGCAGACGTTTTCCCAGGACGGTATGGAGGAGGAGTTGCTGGCCTGTCTGCTGCACATTCTGAAGGAGGTGTTCCCCCTGTTCCGGAAATGGCGCTACGCTCAGCCTGCCCACAGAAAGCTGATTGGTCAGTGTGTGGTGCTCTGTGTGTGTGTGTGTGTGTGTGGTTCTGTGTGTGTGTGTGTGTGTATGTTTAGTTCTCTGTGTTTGTATATTTATGTATTTTTGTAGCTCTGTGTGCATGTGTGTGTAGCTACGTTTGTGTGTGTTTGTAACTGTGTGTGTGCGTAGTAATGAGTGTGTTTGTGTGTGGCTGTGTGAATGTGTGTAGTTCTCTGTGTGCATATTCATAGGTGGGTTTTTTTTGGTGATTTTTTGTTTGTTTTGGGGGTGTTTTTTTGTTTTTTTTTTATTGTTTAATTTTTTTGTGGATGTTTTCATTGTTTTTTTCCAATGTGACATAGGTACGTGTGTGATGTGGGTCACAGTAGTGTCTGAAGCCTATGGATGTTTTTTTTTTTTGTTTTTTGTTTTGTTTTTAACACATTTGTGTGACATAGGAATGTGTGCGTGATGTGGGTTGTCACAGGGCAGCAGTGTCTCAAGCTGTTCCACAACGTGCTGAACCTCACCGGTCTCCGCTCCGCTGGAACACAGCGTCGCGAGCCATCCTCCCCCAGGTCAGTGAGTTGTTCTCTCCCCTTCCTCCCCTTCCCAGGTCAGTGAGTTGTTCTCTCCCCCTCCTCCCCCAGGTCAGTGAGTTGTTCTCTCCCCTCCTCCGGGTCAGTGAGTTCTTCTCTCCCCTCCACCAGGTCAGTGTGTTGTTCTCTCCCCTTCCTTCCCCAGGTCAGTGAGTTGTTCTCTCCCCTCCTCCCCTTCCTTCCCCAGGTCAGTGAGTTGTTCTCTCCCCTCTTTCAGGTCAGTGAGTTGTTCTCTCCCCTCCTCCCCTTCCTTCCCCAGGTCAGTGAGTTGTTCTCTCCCCTCCTCCCCCAGGTCAGTGAGTTGTTCTCTCCCCTCCTCCCCCAGGTCAGTGAGTTGTTCTCTCCCCTCTTTCAGGTCAGTGAGTTGTTCTCTCCCCTATTTCAGGTCAGTGAGTTGTTCTCTCCTCTCCTCCCCAGGTCAGTGAGTTGTTCTCTCCTCTCCTCCCCCTCAGGTCAGTGAGTTGTTCTCTCCCCTCCTTCCCCTCAGGTCAGTGAGTTGTTCTCTCCCCTCCTCCCCCTCAGGTCAGCGAGTTGTTCTCTCCCCCCCTCCCTTCCCAGGTCAGTGAGTTGTTCTCTCCCCTCCTCCCCCAGGTCAGTGAGTTGTTCTCTCCCCTCCTCCCCCAGGTCAGTGAGTTGTTCTCTCCCCTCCTCCCCCAGGTCAGTGAGTTGTTCTCTCCCCTCCTCCCCCAGGTCAGTGAGTTCTCTCCCCTCTTCCCCCAGGTCAGTGAGTTGTTCTCTCCTCTCCTCCACCAGGTCAGTGTTGTTCTCTCCCCCCCCCCTTCCCAGGTCAGTGAGTTGTTCTCTCCCCCCCTCCCTTCCCAGGTCAGTGAGTTGTTCTCTCCCCTCCTCCCCCAGGTCAGTGAGTTGTTCTCTCCCCTCCTCCCCCAGGTCAGTGAGTTATCTCCCCTTCTCCCCCAGGTCAGTGAGTTGTTCTCTCCCCTCCTCCCCAGGTCAGTGATTTGTTCTCTCCCCTCCTCCCCAGGTCAGTAAGTTGTTCTCTCCCCTTCCTCCCCCAGGTCAGTGAGTTATCTCCCCTCCTCCCCAGGTCAGTGAGTTGTTCTCTCCCCTCCTCCCCAGGTCAGTGAGTTGTTCTCTCCCCTCCTCCCCCAGGTCAGTGAGTTATCTCCCCTCCTCCCCAGGTCAGTGAGTTCTCTCCCCTTCCTCCCCCAGGTCAGTGAGTTGTTCTCTCCCCTCCTCCACCAGGTCAGTGAGTTGTTCTCTCCCCTCCTCCCCCAGGTCAGTGAGTTATCTCCCCTTCTCCCCCAGGCCAGTGAGTTGTTCTCTCCCCTCCTCCCCCAGGTCAGTGAGTTATCTCCCCTTCTCCCCCAGGTCAGTGAGGTGTTCTCTCCTCTCCCCCCCCCCCCCAGGTCAGTGAGTTGTTCTCTTCCCCTCCTCCCCCAGGTCAGTGAGTTATCTCCCCCCCCCACTTCCCAGGTCAGTGAGGTGTTCTCTCCTCTCCCCCCCCCCCCCCAGGTCAGTGAGTTGTTCTCTTCCCCTCCTCCCCCAGGTCAGTGAGTTATCTCCCCCCCCCACTTCCCAGGTCAGTGAGTTGTTCTCTCCCCTCCTCCACACCCCCAGGTCATTGTGTTGTTTTCTTGTCCCCCCCCCCCATCTCCCCCTCTCCCGCCCCCCTTCCCAGGTCAGTGAGTTCTCTTCCCTCTCCTCGAGGTCAGTGAGTTGTTATCTCCCCTACAACAGCAGCGACAGGGAGTGGACACCTAATGGTAACGCATCCACTTTGGACGGGAGAGAGATACTGAGCATGCAGGATGCAATCCTACACTCACCAGAATTTTCTCCCCCCCTCCCCTCTGCTAGACCATGAATGTTGATCTGGATGCTAGTCATTTGGATGAGATGATAAACCAAGGTCCTGTGTGTGCAGCATGTACTTAGCACACGTAAAAGAACCCACGGCAACAGAAGGGTTGTCCCTGGCTGGAAAAGTCTTGGATCATAGTTGGAGGCAACTATCGTACAGTTTATCTCTGTGTGTGTGTGTGTGTGCAGGCCGACGGTGCATGAGGTGTGTGTGTACAGCCTGCTGTTCACAGAGGCGGGGCGAGCACTTATGGAGATCGTTGCCACAGGAGTGGACAACGTGGAGACTGCTCTTCTGCAACAAGGAAGGTAAATCACTTTGTAAACGCCCCAGTGTCTAGCAAACGCCCACCAACCCCCCTCCCCCCACCAGTTTGCATAGTGAAATATGCGTTGGACTGTCAATCTGAGGGTCCAGGGTTCGAATCACGGTGATGGCGCCTGGTGGGTGAAGGGTGGAGATTTTTACCATCTCCCAGGTCAACATACCTGCAGACCTGCTAGTGCCTGAACCCCCTTCGTGTGTATATGCAAGCAGAAGATCAAATACGCACGTTAAAGATCCTGTAATCCATGTCAGCGTTCGGTGGGTTATGGAAACAAGAACATACCCAGCATGCACACCCCCGAAAGCGGAGTATGGCTGCCTACATGGCTGGGTAAAAACGGTCATACACGTAAAAGCCCAGTCGTGTGCATATGAGTGAACACAGAAGAAGAAGAAGAAGAGTTCCCTTTCTTTTTGGTTTATGCACACGTAGGGGCATGAAAACCGTTTTATTGAGAGGAATTTTGATGTCAGAGCAGTGCTCAGACACAGGGCTCAGTGAGTTCAATAAGTGATGCAATATGGAAGAACTATTGACGTCACAATAAATCATTATTATGATCCCCAACAGAGAAAGGAAAGACAGGATCGACTTAGAGGTAGAAAAAAACGAACGAATCGAGAGGGGCCGAGTCGAAACGAGTACACAGAATGTAAGAATAATATACAGACAAGCCGCATGCAGCAAAATAAGGCCAAATGAATATGCTTAATAGCCAAAAAAAGCATAAGACGAGACAGAGCTAAAACCTGACAAGATGGCGTGGAGAGCCTTGGCCAAAGGAATGATTCAGCACTTATAGCTTTTAGAGGCGTTTGATTGGCTAAGAGCGGACCGGGCAAGAAGGGGCGTTTTTTCACTGTTAGCCGCGCAAAATTTGGCCAAGCAGAGCAAACCGATAGGCCTAGTTTGCATCAGTTTGACATGGTAAGTATATGTATCACCAAACATGGAGTATAATACAAACTCCTCCTTTATGTCATTGTGTACAGCAGTGTTGTAACAGATAAAAAAAATTAAGTTTCATTCTGCTACGTAAATCTGTTTGGTGTACAGCAAGGACGCAAAATGTCAGGTGAGGGTGAAACATTGAGCGTGACAACTTGGTTTTAGCGGATGATGAAGCGCACGCAAGCTTAAGGAGAGTTCTTCGAAGAAAGTGGAGTAAGCGGAGAAGCTTTGTAACTTTCCTAGAATTGCTGTATTGCAAGACTTTATTGAAGGGCCCTTGTAACGGAGATGACTTTCACTCCACCCCTCTTGGGCAGCTTGACGGAGGGTGGAGGGGTGGACCTGATCAGGCTGATCCAGCTGGCGCTGTCCGTCCTCAACCGCCTGCTCCTGCTGCGCTCCCCCAGCCTCCCCCCCTCCCCCGTGGAGCAGGCGTTGTCGTGGCAACCCACGGGGCGGCAGAGCCAGCACGTGGTTGCGACGATGGCGCAGTACATCTACCATCGCCACAACCCCAAGCTGCCCACGCTGGCTACCCAGCTGCTCAAACGTCTGGCACTGGTGGGTGTGTGTGGTTTGTTTGGTTTGTTTTTGGGTTTGTCTTTGGTTGTTGTGGTGTTTTGGGGGGGTTTATCTGTGTTGTTCTGTTGTTTTGGGGGGTTATCTTGGTAGTCGTGTGGTTTGTCTTGGTTGTCGTGTTGTTTTTGGGCGGTTATCTTGGTTTTTGTGTGGTTTGTCTTGGCTGTCATGTTGTTTTGGGGGTTACCTTGGTTGTCGTGTTTGTTTTGGACGGTTGTCTTGGCAGTCGTGTTGTTTGGGGCTTATCTTTGTTGTCATGTTGTTTGGGGGTTTATCTTTGTCATGTTGTTGTGTTGGGGTTTGTCTTTCTTGTCTTGTTGTGTTGGGGTTCTTCATTGTGATCGCTGGGGTTATCTTTGTTGTAGTGTTCATCATTGTCATTGTTAGGGTAATCTTTGTTGTCGTGTTCAACATCATCATTGCTGGGGTCATCTTTGCTTTTGTGTTCATCATTGTATCATTGTCATCGCTGGGGTAATTTTTGCTGTGGCATTCATCATTGTCATCGCTGGGGTTATTGTGGTATTCATCATTGTCGTTGCTGGGGTCATCTTTGTCGTGGTATTCATCATTGTCATCGCTGGGGTCATCTTTGTTGTGGTGTTCATTATTGTCATCTCTGGTGTCATCTTTGTTGTGGTATTCATCATTGTCATTGCTGTGGTCATCTTTGTTGTGGTATTCATCATTGTCATCGCTGGGGTTATTGTGGTATTCATCATTGCTGGGGTTATCTTTGTTGCTCCACAGATTTCTTTGCTGATGAGTTTGTGTGCCTCTTTTCTGACAGCACCAGACAAATATTGTCATCACTGGGGTCATCTTTGTCGTGGTGTTCATCATTGTCATCGCTGGGGTCGTCTTTGTTGTGGTGTTCATTATTGTCATTGCTGGGGTCGTCTTTGTTGTGGTATTCATCATCGTCATCGCTGGTGTCATCTTTGTTGTGGTGTTCATCATTGTCATCGCTGGGGTCATCTTTGTTGTGGTGTTCATCATTGTCATCGCTGGGGTCATCTTTGTTGTGGTGTTCATCATTGTCATCGCTGGGGTCATCTTTGTTGTGGTGTTCATCATTGTCATCGCTGGGGTCGTCTTTGTTTTTGTGTTCATCATTGTCATCGCTGGGGTCATCTTTGTTGCTCCACAGATTTCTTTGCTGATGAGTTTGTGTGCCTCTTTTCTGACAGCAACCAGACAAATATTAATTGAATACTATCAAGAAGAAGAAAATTTAGTATGTGTGTTTGACTCTGTGTGTGTGTGTGTGTGTGTGTGTGTGTGTAGTGCATTCATGCAGACGTGTACACAGACTATTTTTGTGTACATGTGTTTTACAATTGTTGTCAGAAATGCTGTCGCAGGGAGAAATAGGAGAATAGAAATGTTCTGTTCTGTTTTGTTTTGTTTGTTGTTATTTAACATAGTGCATGTGTGTGTTTGCATACACCATCTGTCTTATAAACCTTGTCAAGGTGAATGAATGAATGAATCTTTATTACTAAGTGTACTGGGGTCACAAGGAATATTGGGGGGG
The DNA here is from genome assembly GCF_041734735.1 of Babylonia areolata. Taxonomy (NCBI): domain Eukaryota; kingdom Metazoa; phylum Mollusca; class Gastropoda; order Neogastropoda; family Buccinidae; genus Babylonia; species Babylonia areolata. Next base: position 24,367,631 of record NC_134906.1, read on the forward strand.
GGGGGTGGGGGGGATAGTACATAACAAGGTACAAACACAAATCGAAAGTCATAACAAACACAAATACAGTAGAATTTAGGATACATACATTTGCATAACAATACAAGAACTTGTGCACACTCACACATGCATGCGCGTGCGCACACACACACACACACATGCACATGCACATGCACATATACACACACACGCTCACATACTCACACACTCACACTCGCACACACACACACACACACGCGCGTTTGAACAGAAGCCGCATATTACATGTGGATGGGGCTGATGACTAGATCTTCAGGTAAATGGTTGTTGATTGCACTGTTCTATTTGATCATACTGGATTTGTTCGAGAGACAGGGCATTGACTGCTTTGGGGGAAAAGCTATTGGCGAAGCGATTGGTTTTCGTCCTTATACTTCTGTACCGTCGACCAGAGGGAAGCATCTCGATAATCCCAAAAGCTGGAAGATTTCATTGACTATCAAAATTGACAGTCTGTTTGACGGGCGCAATAGCCGAATGGTTAAAGCGTTGGACTTTCAATCTGAGGGTCCCGGGTTCGAATTACGGTGACGGCGCCTGGTGGGTAAAGGGTGGAGATTTTTCCGATCTCCCAGGTCAACATATGTGCAGACCTGCTAGTGCCTGAACCCCCTTCGTGTGTATATGCAAGCAGAAGATCAAATACGCACATTAAAGATCCTGTAATCTATGTCAGCATTCGGTGGGTTATGGAAACAAGAACATACCCAGCATGCACACCCCCGAAAACGGAGTATGGCTGCCTACATGGCGGGGTAAAAACGGTCATACACGTAAAAGCCCACTCGTGTGCATACGAGTGAACGCAGAAGAAGAAGAAGACAGTCTGTTTGTTTATATGGCATGTGTCAAAGACTTTGACGTATAATGTTTATATGCCCCCAGGGGTACACAAGATAAACTGCTTGCCTTGCCTTGCCTGATTCTGTGTGTGTGTGTGTGTCAGATGTCACCAATGTCGATTTTGGCCTGCCTGGGGAACGACGCTGAGCCCATCAGAGACATCTACCTGACTCGCCTCCAGGCCTTGTCAGAGGTACGCTGCTTCTCTTTATTTAGTTGAAGCGAGAATTATTTGTAGTTTGTATTTGTATTTCTTTTTATCACAGCAGATTTCTCTGTGTGTGAAATTCGGGCTGCTCTCCCCAGGGAGAGCGTGTCGCTACACTACAGCGCCACCCATTTTTTTTGTATTTTTTCCTGCATGAAGTTTTATTTGTTTTTCCTATCGGAGTGGATTTTTCTAATGAATTTTGCCAGGAACGACCCTTTTGTTGCCGTGGGTTCTTTTACGTGCGCTAAGTGCATGCTGCACACGGGACCTCGGTTTATCGTCTCGTCCCCCCGAATGACTAGCGTCCAGACCACCACTCAAGGTCTAGTGGAGGGGGAGAAAATATCGGTGGCTGAGTTGTAATTCGAACCAGCACGCTCAGATTCTCTCGCTTTCTAGGTGGATGTGTTACCTCTAGGCCATCACTCCACTGTATTATTATATACAGACTTGTGTGTCTGCTGTTCTGCTTTCCAATCCACAGGACCCAGACATCTTTCTGTCCTTGTCACTGTTTACACTCACACAAGAAATACCCGCTTTTCTTCTGACTGTTCTTTTGAAACTTCCTCATGACGGGCGCCATAGCCGAATGGTTAAAGCGTTGGACTTTCGATCTGAGGGTCCCGGGGTTCGAATCATGGTGACGGCGCCTGGTGGGTAAAGGGTGGAGATTTTTACGATCTCCCAGGTCAACATATGTGCAGACCTGCCAGTGCCTGAACCCCCTTCGTGTGTATACGCAAGCAGAAGATGAAATACACGCGTTAAAGATCCTGTAATCCATGTCAGCATTCGGTGGATTATGGAAACAAGAACATACCCAGCATGCACACCCCCGAAAGCGTAGTATGGCTGCCTATATGGTGGGGTAAAAACGGTCATACACGTAAAAAGCCCACTCGCTTATATACAATGTATGAATGTTGGTGAATGTTGTCACTCACACCATGTCACTGTGTTGTTTGACCAGGACTTGAGGCTGAAGGTGGCGATACTGGAGCTGTTGTCCGTGTGCGTGGAGACACAGCCAGGCCTCATTGAGATCTTCTTCGACGTCCAGGTCGGGCCCAGCGAGTCTGCAGATGGAAAGAAGGTCACTTTTTTTTTTTTAATTCAAGTATTTTGGGGGGGGGGTTTGTGCAAGTTACTGCCACAGTCATCATCTTTCGTGTGTAATATTTGAAGAAGGCCTCATTGAGATCTTCTTCGACGTCCAGGTCGGGCCCAGCGAGTCTGCAGATGGAAAGAAGGTCAATTTTTTTTTTTTTTTATTCAAATATTTTTGAGGATTTTTTGTGCAAGTTACTGCCACAGTCATCATCTTTCGTGTGTAATATTTGAAGAAGAAGACGAAAGCTGTACTTTTTCGACAGTAGGAAGACATAATTTTTGTGTAGCTGTGTGGCAGGCATATGTAAGTCATACGCAAGCTTTTTGGCTTTGACAGTGCATTGTGTCTCTCCAGCTAGGAGGCAAGTTTGCACTGGGTCTTTGCGCCGCTGCCTTAGGGGCTAGCTGGCCTTTGAGTACCATCCCCAATACTGACTGTCGTGAAGAGAGAGAGTGGGGGTGTGACTTTGGCAAGACATTCTCCACTATAATCAAATTCTAGCCCAAATAGTCAGGACAGCAGTTGCCTGCACTGATGTCCTGATGGTCTTCGTCAGGCCCCCATCATTAGAGTGATGGCCTAGAGGTAACGCGTCCGCCTAGGAAGCGAGACAATCTGAGCGCGCTGGTTCGAATCACAGCTCTGCCGCCGATTTTTTCTCCCCCTCCACTAGACCTTGAGTGGTGGTCTGGACGCTAGTCATTCGGATGAGACGATAAACCGATGTCCCGTGTGCAGCATGCACTTAGCGCACGTAAAAGAACCCACGGCAACAAAAGGGTTGTTCCTGGCAAAATTATGTAGAAAAATCCACTTCAATAGGAAAAACAAATAAAACTACACGCAGAAAAAAATTTTTAAAACGGGTGGCGCTGTAGTGTAGCGACACGCTCTCCCTGGGGAGAGCAGCCCGAATTTCACACAGAGAAATCTGTTGTGATAAAAAGAAATACAAGTACAAATACAAATTGCGGAACAAACTGCCAGAAAAAATAGCGACATTCTGCCTCACTGATTTCGTTGCTTTGAAAATGTGTCTTTTCCCGCATCAGTAAATTTTTCAGTCCTGCTGTTGGTTTGGTCTGGGTCTGGACGTATGTTTTGTGTAGAGGAAGCTGTCTGCCATTTGTGTGTGGAGGGGTATGTGTGAGTGTCTGTGCATTCAATGTATGTGTGAGACATTACACGGCGGTTTCTTTGAAGACTTTGTTTCGTGATGTCCCTCCGTGGGCGCTGATAGACTTCTTAAAAGAAGTGAACATTTTTAACCAGATTTGAAGGTTTTAAACTATGGAAGTTTTTTTTTAACTTTGGAGTGGAAAGTTTGAAGTGGTGACTCGTTTTAATTGTTTGTTTTTTTATCCTTGTAGTAGTTATTAACGCGGCGATAGCCTTGAGATGGCCTTAGTGGTAGGCGAGGCTCTAAGCACCATAATTTCATTTCATTTCATGTGTGAGTGGTGTGTAACAGGGTCGTGTTGCTGTGTTTTCTAGAGGGCGTCATGAGTGGTTGGTGTGTTTTTCTGTGTTCAGTTGTGCAGGTGTATTGTTGCAAGTGTTTCTCTATGAGTGGGAAGGAAGGGGGGGTGATCGTGGGGGGTGGCGGGGGGGGGGACGTAGGGAGGGTGGAGATGATGAGGGAGGATGTGAAGCGCTTTGAGCAGTATTTCTGGAAAGACGCGCTGTATAAATGTCCATTTCAGTTTCGGTAGCTCAAGGAGGCGTCACTGCGTTCGGACAAATCCATATACGCTACCCGACATCTGCCAAGCAGATGGCTGACCAGCAGCGTAACCCAACGTGCTTAGTCAGGCCTTGAGAAAAAAAGAAAAGAAAAAAAAGTAAATAAATAATAGATAAATACATAAAAAAAAGATAAATACATAAAAAAAAAGAACTACTACTACTAATAATAATATGTATAAGGCGCAAAAGCTTGATAAAGTCAACCATAAGCGTACAAAAAAAAAAAAAAAAAATTATTACTATTATTAGTAAGTGTTAGTGACCAGGTCCCCCCCACATTGTGTGGCACACAGGGGCTGGAGCTGGGGAGAAGCAGCTGCCTGCAGACCCTGCTCACCCTGATGGACGTCCAGAAACAGACCACCTACCACTGCCCGCCTGACCTCCTGCGGGCTGGCCTTGACCTCGTCCATTCCCTGTGGAAAGGTCGCCGAGAAACTGCCATGGAAGCTCTGCGGTCCAAGTGAGTGTGTTCTGTTTGTGTGTTGTGTTGTTGGGTTGCATCTGTATTTTCTCATTGGTTTATTTATGTATAGTCTGTTCATCTAAGATGATGATATTAGACTGAAAATAAATGATATTATTATTATTATTTGGATTATTATCATTCCTATCATAATGATGATTGTTAGTATTAATTAGAAATCGACATTTCTGTATATTTGAATGAAAAGGGGGGTGGTTGAGGTGAGGGGGAGGGGGGTTGCAAGGGGGAGGGGACAAAGAAAGGAAGAGAGAGAGATAGACAGACAGACAGACAGAGAGGGAGAGAGAACAGAATGTGGAAAAGATAGAGTACAAAATCTAAAATGGAGAGGGTGAGTGTCAGTGATTGGAGAAAGAAAAAAAAACATAATATTGGAAGGGTGTGTGTGAGAGGCAGGACAGGGGAAGTGGGATTAGGGGGGGAAAAAAACAAATATTGTATGCACTACTTCTGTAGGTTATTTTTTTAAAGGAGGTTCATGTGGGGACCTACAATAAACAACCAACTGGACTGTATTCTCCTTCTCCTTCATTGTCTTCTTCTTCTTCAACTTCTTCTTTGTCTTCTTCAACTTCTTCGACTTCTTATTCTTCTTCTTTTCCTTCTTCTTCGTTACTTCATCTTCTTCTTCTTCTTTGTCTTCTTCATCTTCGTCTTCTTCTACTTCTTCTTCTTCTTCTTTTCCTTCTTCTTCGTTACTTCTTCTTCTTCTTCTTCTTTGTCTTCTTCCTCTTAACTCACTCCGGACGATGGAACGCTATAACGTTCCTGATGTAAAGTAGTGTTCCAGACGATAGAACGCTATTGCAGTTTCCATATAATTAAAAAAAATTTCCACGTTTTCCTCATGAGGTAGCATAACAATTGGAGCTACACTGGGCATTGCGAACATATCAAGGGTTGAATGAAAAATTTCTTCATGAGATTCCAAGTTTCTTCATGAGATTCCATATGGAAAGTTTCTTCATGAGATTCTGTAACAACACATTTCACAGCGAGCCAGCGAGTCCAGGACCCTACATGACAAGCTAATCTGCATACGTATCGAAAATGGTGTCGCAGGCGATACAAGTGGAAATGTTTTGTCCAAACTAGATCACGACAGCGACTTTTACCGCTGCTGAAGTGATTGAAATGCTTCAAAGTGAAAGTTTCGACATCAGCGAGGATGATGAAGACGTTGAATAAAGTATCTGCAGTGAAGAAAGCAACCAGCAAAAAGGTACTGATAGTGACTCAGCCTCTGAGAGCAGTGAAGAGGGAGGGGGGTGGGCATTCACACAATGTGAGGAGAGGGGTCAGTGGGTCAAGTACAGTGAGTTTCATTCACTTACTTTATGTTTTGTATTTTTTGTGATTTTTTTTTTCATAACCCTAACAAATGGGTCGTCTGTAGGGAAAAGCAAGGAGAATTTTTTGTGATTTTTTTTTTTCATAACCCTAACAAATGGGTCGTCTGTAGGGAAAAGCAAGGAGAAAAGTCCGGAGTGAGTTAAAGGATTGCCTTGGCAAGTCCTGTTCATTGTGAGACGTGCCCAGACCACTTCAGTTTGTTTCTGTGTTAGGAAAACACAGAGAGTTAAGATTGGTGGTTTGTCGTCTCTTTGTCTGCCTGTTTTTGTTTTGTTTGTTTTTTGTTGTTGTTGTTTCATTCCCACCCATTTTTTTTCCTCCTGCTGATGAAATCTGTGTATAGTGTTTAAGCTTGTGTGTGTGAGTGTTCAGTGTGTGTGTGTGTGTGTGTGTGTGTGTGCTTGAGTGTGTATGTCGTCTGAGTGTTCGAAACACTTGAATAAAGCAGGAACACTTCTTAAACATATGAATTAACATCTTTCTGTCTGTCACATTACTTCTTTCAGAGTATTTTTAGAACCTGAACTTGCATTGTGAAGTACAGAAAATATGGTGAATGAGTGTGTGTGTTCGTTCTTTAATTTAACGTCTTTTCACTATAAGTGATATTAGACGAGGGAAGGAAAAAAATCGAGTGGGGGGAGGAGGGGGGGGGGGAATTACTGTGTACGCATACGAGTAAGTGAAAGTGTGTGTGTGAAAATTACTGATTTAAGTTTTGTTTAAAAAACAAAACAAACAAAAAACACATAACAATATAACATATTTCTAATGAAAAACTAACAACTATAACAGTGAACCAACAGGACTATTTAACAAGGAGTTGAAAAAGTCATACATTAGCAATGGACTGCTGAAGATCGTCAACACTGAAGATGATTTCAGTTCAGGGATTTGAGACTTTAACATATCGCAAGTATGTGAAAGTATGTGTGTGTGTGTGTGTGTGTGTGTGTGTGTGTGTGCGTGCGTGCGTGCGTGCGTGCGTGCGTGCGTGCGTGCGTGTGTGTGTGTGAGAGTGTGTGTGAGAGTGTGTGTGAGTGTGTGTGTGTGTGTTCTTTTTTTGAATGAATGCTTGTCAGGAGTTGTTCTCTTTGAGTGGTATTAACTCACTCAGTACGGCCAGTCCTCTCTTCTCCTCTACACAGACCCCTCGGATGTCCTGTGGGTGTCTGGATGACCCAACCTTTAGCTTCCGGCGTCAGAATTGTGGTATTCTTTGTCAACATTCACCTCTTCAGTATAAGAGCCTTCCGCTTGCAATATTTGGATGATGGTAATTGGGGTGAAACGCTGTTAACGTCGTCTCTTTCGCCGTTCGTATGGAGAGAGTTAAGATTCGTTCACAGGGTTTTTGTCAGATCATTACACAGTGTGTCTTTTATCAGCAGCCATAGACATTATCACAAAATGTGTGTGTGTCTTTTTTTTTTGTTTTTGTTTTTCACAGACAGTCGTTTTGGGCCAGTGTGACAGCTCCATTGAAACGTGACCTTCTACCGTCAGTTGAGGATTCTGGGATGGAGACAGGGGTGAGATACGCTTGAATGCATATTTGTAATTTTTTTACAAACATACGGATGTGCTGAATTTTTTTTTTTTTTTTTTTTTTTTTTTTTTTAAAGAAGAAAAAAAAATGGAAGGTCCCTTAGCCTTTCTTACGGCCGTCAGCGAAGTGAATTTATGTTCACTACTGAGTTGGGGAAGTGCACGTGTCCAGGAGCCACCTCAGCCTTTTTTACAGCCGTCAGCGAAGTGAATTTATGTTCACTACTGAGTTGGGGAAGGCATGTGTCCAGGAGCCAGTTGCACTGCCTGGTTCTAACTTTTTGACAGTTACAAGTGACTAAATGCCTACGTTGACCAAACTACACCATTGGTCAGTTCCATGCATGCTACACACAGTTAGTAGCAGGTTATGACCATCACTAGGCTCTTCTGTCCGAGCAGTGCAACTGGCTCCAGAGGAGCAAGGAGAAGAGAGAACAGCACTGGGAAGAGGGAAGAGAACACAGAAGGTAGAATCCGTACCCTCTGAGCCAGGCGTGACTTTCACCTGCGACAACTGTAACAGAGCCTGCTGATCCAGAATCGGACTGTACAGCCACAGCAGGCGCTGCAACTCAGCAACTTGACTGAACCAGGCGCAGAGTTCCATTGTCTCCTGAGACAGACGGACGCCAACAACTGAGTTGGTTCAGGATAGCATGGTTCATTTGATTGGTTCACCACAATATCAGTGGGTCATTTAAATAATTGATGGGTCAGAAAAAAAACAAGCCCTTATTCCATTCTCTGCCGGCTGTCATTGGGCCACCCCCACACCCCCAAAATGTGTACTTCAGTTTACTTTGTCCATTCCACTCTTTGGTATGTGAAATGAAATATATTAATGCATGTGTGTATGTGTGTGTATATATGTATCTTTTTTTTCTGCATAAGTTGCCCACAAATGATGAAGAAATCTCGCACATTCACACTCTCAAGCACTAAAATACTAAGCAGTAATAAATTCCCATTGCCGTGGAGAAACCACTGATTGTTCAGTGCTCACTTTGCTGTTGGCCCAACTGTAACCTTATGTCAATCTCTGCATCTGGTATAAGCCAAGCAAGCCAGGCCATACATATCATTCTATATAGATCAGTGCCCCAGATAAATTAGCTGCTCTTATCTTATTCAACAGACCAGTCAATGCCCCTGAAAACAAAGCGTGGCCATCAAAGTGGCCAAACAAGTGGGTAGGAGTGACTGATTTTTGTAACACTGTAAAGCTTGCGCCTTGGGTACAAGGGCTGCTTAACCAAAGTACGTGTCTTAATACCGAAAAAAGTAAAAAAAACAAAATAAAATCAACAAGCCAATACAGATTTCCATATATAAAGAATCAAGTTGTCATCGCTTGTGAACTGCGTTGTAATACAGTGCCAGTTTTAGCATTTCACTTTCCCGCCAGTCTCATCTGCGGAGGATGGCTTCCATACATATAAAGTATTTCGCTGTAGGAATTCATCATCTGCACCATGGGGTATGCACTGAAATAAGCTTCCTAACGTCAAGGAAAAATGAATCAGCATTCAGAACAGTTGCAATCTGCACGCATCTTGAGAGTGTGAATCTGGGAGATTTCTTCATTTCGTTGACCCAACAGATGTGAAGATCACAACTATCAATATCATGGCATTATAAATACATTATATTGTCTGAAATATATGTGTATGACAGGTGGACCCGACAGATGTGAAGATCGTAGCATTTTCCTTCCGTATCCTTGCTCAGGAGATCTACACCGTGGAGGGGTAAGTGCTGCCCTCTGTGTTCTGTCTCTCATTCGTCTGTTAGCTGTGATCGTCCTAACTTCATAGAATGTAGCACAATACCGTGTCCCTCCTGACTTCTTAGAATGTAACACCATACGTCTCTATTACTAGCTGTACTGGGATTGCAGGGTATATGTATGGATGAGCTAGGCATTCCTCTGTCTCAGGAGGGAGAGATTTTAGTTGACAAGCGTGTAATCATGCTGTAGCCAGTGCATCAGCGGCATTTTACAGCGTTTGTATGGAATGATTCAGCGAACGTGTTCTGTGCACTTGGTAAATGTGTCCGTCTCCTGTAAGGGAAGTAACTCTGCTATGCAGGTTTGTCGTGTGTGTGTGTGTGTGTGTGACTGTCGATACAAGTGACGTGACATGGTGTGATGTGTTCAGGAGTTCTTTGTGTGCGTGTGTGTGTCAGTCAAAGAAAGTGGTGTGTTGTGTTAGGAAATGTGTCTCTGTGTGTGGGTGTAACTGTTACAAGTGATGTGACATGGTGTGATGAGTTCAGGAGTTCTGTGTGTGTGTGTCTGTTGAAGAAAGTGGTGTATTGTGTTAGGAAATCTCTGTGTGTGTGTGTGTGTGTGTAACTGTTGATACAAGTGATGTGACATGGTGTGGTTTGTTCAGGAGTTCTATGTGTGTGTGTGTGTCTGTCAAAGAAAGTGGTGTATTGTGTTAGGAAATGTGTGTGTGTGTATGTGTTTGTGTGTGTGTGTGTAACTGTTTATACAAGTGGTATGACATGGTGTGATTTGTTCAGGAGTTTTGTGTGTGTGTGTGTGTGTGTTGAAGAAAGTGGTAAATTGTGTTAGGAAATCTGTGTGTGTGTGTGTGTGTAACTGTCGATGCAAGTGATATGACATGGTGTGATTTGTTCAGGAGTTTTATGTGTGTGTGTCTGTCAAAGAAAGTGGTGTATTGTGTTAGGAAATCTCTGTGTGGGTGTGTGTGGGTGGGTGTGTATGTGTGGGTGTGTGTGGGTGGGTGACTGTCGATACAAGTGACGTGACACGGTGTAATGTGTTCAGGAGCAGACTGGATCCCCAGCTGAAGACGTGTCTCCAGGAACTGGGCAAGACAGATCGACTTGTGTACTGGTCTCAGGTTGGTGCAGCCATGCTTAGTGTGTGCATGTGTTTGTTCACCCATTTTTTGTAAAGTGCCTCAAGCCCTGTTTATACCCCTAGAAGTCGGCGGAGGAGACGTCAGAGGCAGTGGGGGCCTGGAGTCGACCGGAGGTAGAGGAGGAAGTGGGGGCTGCAGGCCGGTGTTGTTGTTTACCGGGCCCAAAGTAGAGGGCCCAGGGTGTTCGCGAATCGATTGCGATCGTGCCTTCATCTTAGCCCGATCGCCCAATCGAGCTACATAATCATGCGACCTGTTGGAAGGCATAATTAGATAAACAACAAGGACGCCAAGGAGTCGACAGACAGAAAGAAATACGAAAAAACTTAGCCGTATGCGGAGCACAGGAACAGGTGTCGAGATGGCTGCCGTCAAAAGAGGGCGCTAGCTAGCAGGACAAAGGGGAGGTTACCTACTTTCGGGAGGTTATCGGCCGTAGTTGCTCTCTTTTTCTCCGCATAGGCGGATAGTAGTTTGCACAGGACAGCAATGTCAGACCCCTGCCGGAGTCTGCACTAGTTGGGTCACGGTAAGTATGTTATTTAAACGTAATTTTAGATAGAAAATTTCCTATTACTGTTGTTGTTATTATGCGTAAATACCACTCTCTCTCTCTTACGCTTGACTCGAAGTAGGTGCTAGCGTGGCGATGGCGATGAGATGGCCTTAGTGGACGGTGAGGCTCTAAGCACCATAATTTGATTTGATTTGACTCTCTCATTTTCTCTCCTCTATCTTCATACTGATTGATTGTAGATGGCAAGAATGGAATGCTCATGTGCAAGAAAGTGATAGATTTCATGTGTATTATCAGATCAACTCTTTACATTGTGTCCCAACGTATTTATCCAAGAATTTGCCAAAACATTTAAAATACGTCATGACAAGATTTAGGTTTGGGCTTTCAGATATTGCAATTCATCATTTTCGATACACACAGCATAGTGATCATGATCTTATTTGTCCATTGTGCACAAATGCAGAAGAAAACGAATTACATTTCATGTTTTGCTGCCCAAAGTTATGTGAACTAAGGTATAATTTCATACCCCAGTTTGCAACTTATCTATACAAAGCATTCAAAATCCGGTCATTTAGTTGTTCCTGATTATCAATCTAGGTATTGTTTTGTTTTATTATATCATATACTGTATGTCATAATGTTTTCGAAATAAGTTTACACACCACCCCTTCATAAGGGGCTAAGGCCTTTTTTGAATAAACCATCCGAATCTGAATCCGAATCTCCTCTACCTTGCTGTCTCTCTGCCCCTGTCTGTCTGTCTCTCTTCACCCCGCCCTGCCCCATCCCCACCTCCCTCCCCACCCCCCTTTCTGTTTTTGCCCCCAGCTTACAGTCTAGCTGAATGGATTCACACACATGCATAGCCGGGCGCAATAGCCGAATGGTTAAAGCGTTGGGCTTTCAATCTGAGGGTCCCGGGTTTGAAACTCGGTGACAGCGCCTGGTGGGTAAAGGGTGGAGATTTTTCCAGGTCAACATATGTGCAGACCTGCTTAGTGCCTGAACCCCCTTCGTGTGTATAACGCACACTGAAGATCAAATACGCACATTAAAGATCCTGTAATCCATGTCAGCGTTTGGTGAGTTATGGAAACAAGAATATACCCAGCCGAAAATGGAGTATGGCTGCATACATGGTGGAGTAAATAGACCACACGGTCATACACGTAAAATGTTACATGTCTGTCTGAGTGTGTATGTGTGCATGCCTGAAATCTGATTGAATGACACAGGAAACGAATGATGAGCGCCCAGTGGCAGCCGTCAGTCAGGTATCCAGGCAGGCAGCCTGTTGTGCAAATGACCCCGTGTTTGTAAAACGTTTAGAGCTTGGTCTCCGACCGAGGATAGGCGCTATATAAGTATCCATATCAATCAATCAGTAATTAATTTCAGTGGTGATGGTGATTGTCAGGACTTGTATGATGATTCTCTTTGTAATGAACAGTTTCACACGGCAGTGAAGGCTGACATTTTTTTTTTTATTCTTCAGTTTATACATGTATGCATGCAGAGCACTTGCATATTTTGAGTGATGATATCTGTAATGATGATGACGGTGATAACTATGTGTGTGTGAGCAACAGTACCTGTACTGATGACAGTGATGACAATGTGTGTATTAGCAACAGTACCTGTACTGATAACAGTGATGACGATGTGTGTGTGAGCAACAGTCTACCTCTGCTGATGACGGTGATGACGATGTGTGTGTGAGCAACAGGATGTGTATGTGTGCAACAGTTTACCTGTAATGATGACGGTGATAATGATGTGTGTGTGAGCAACAGTCTACCTGTACTGATAACAGTGATGATGATGTGTGTGCTGTGTGTATGCAACAGTCTACCTGTACTGAGGAGTGTGAAAACAATGTGTGTGTGTGTGGAGCAGTCTACCTGTAGTGATGGCGATGATAACGATGTGTGTGCAGTGTGTATGCAATAGTCTGCCTGTACTGATGATTGTGATAATGATGTGTGTGTAGTGTGTATACAGCAATCTACTTGTATTGATGATAATGGAGACGGGCACAATAGCCGAGTGGTTAAAGCGTTGGACTGTCAATCTGAGGGTCCCGGGTTCGAATCACGGTGACAGCGCCTGGTGGGTAAAGGGTGGAGATTTTTCCGATCTCCCAGGTCAACATATGTGCAGACCTGCTAGTGCCTGAACCCCCTTCGTGTGTATATGCAAGCAGAAGATCAAATACGCACGTTAAATATCCTGTAATCCATGTCAGCGTTCAGTGGGATATGGAAACAAGAACATACCCAGCATGCACACCCCCGAAAACGGAGTATGGCTGCCTACATGGCGGGGTAAAAATGGTCATACACGTAAAAGCCCACTCGTGTGCATACGAGTGAACGCAGAAGAAGAAGAAGATGATAATGGTAACGATGGGTGTGCAGTGTGTTTGCAACAGTCTGCGTTTGGAGAGCAGCAGTGAGGAGAGCAGCGATGACAACCTGCTGGACAATCCCACAATCCTCTTGCTGAAAGCGTGGCGCAATTTTCTTCTGGTCATCAGCAAATCTAAGGTGAGTGAGAAGAAAGTTTTATGCATTGCATACCACGTTACCGTGTTGGAAATTCTGATGATCAGAAATTTTACATATTCTACACATTGAATAGTACGTTACCGTGTTGGAAATTCGGATGATCAGTAAAATATTTACATATTCTACACATTGAATACCACGTTACCGTGTTGGAAATTCTGATGATCAGTAAAATATTTACATATTCTACACATTGAATACCACGTTACCGTGTTGGAAATTCTGATGATCAGTAAAATATTTACATATTCTACAAATTGAATACCACATTACCGTGTTGGAAATTCTGATGATCAGTAAAATATTTACATATTCTACACATTGAATACCACGTTACCGTGTTGGAAATTCTGATGATCAGAAATTTTACATATTCTACACATTGAATACCACGTTACCGTGTTGGAAATTCTGATGATCAGAAATTTTACATATTCTACACATTGAATACCATGGCACTATGTTGCAAGTTGCACACACCCACCCACATTACATGACGCATTACTGTGTGAGAAATTCCACAAAAAGCATTACATGCTAGATTACATGATTAGAGACTCCACATATACACAATGAATATCACATCACTATGTTGGAAATTGCACACACCCACCCACATTACATGACGCATTACTGTGTGAGAAATTCCACAAAAAAAATCATTGCATGCTCGATTACGTGATTAGAGACTCCACATATACAAATTGCTGGTCACAGTACAGTGTCAGAGAGTACACAAAAACAAAATTTACTTATGAAGTGCTTGAAAATGCCCCAAAACTTTGTCAGTAAATGACCAGGAGGTTTATAAAGTATCGTCTCCCTGGGACGCTCACTCAGTCTGGCTCCGCGACTAAGCCATTATTGTCGTTAGTAGGGGGCTTAGTAGGTGGTGTCCTAAGTACGTTAAAACAGAACAGGCACCACTGAACACCACCGAAGTGACTCAGCAGCAGTGCAGGGTCTCCTCTGGTGTGTGGCCTCCTAGCGACCTAACATCGATGGTTCCGTGTGGACTGCCGACGCTGGAACTGTGACGCCGTGTGGACTGCCGACGCTGGAACTGCGACGGACGAACCCGGGTGTGGCCGTGTATGGGGGAATCTAAATGAGCGGCGTGGGAGTAATGCCACTGAAACGTTGCAGATGATGGGGCAGCAAAAAAAAAAAAAAAAAAAAAAATGTATCGTCTCCCTTCCCTCACTGTTGATATTTATACATATATCACTCTACACTAAGATATATCACACTACACTAAAAATGCACATTTTAAACTACAAAATTTTACATGATTGATTTGTGCATGATAAGTCAGTGGGGGGATTGATGGGTTATTCATTTAATTTAAAATCTACACTGAAAAGTGTACACATGATAACAATGATAATAAGAATAATAATAGTACTTATATGGTGCAAGCTCCCCATATAATGGGTTCTAAGCGCCTCACATGAAACAACACGTATATAAACACTAGTGCATAATAACATACCTTTGCAAATGAAAAAACAACACACACACACATATATAGAAATATGTGTATCTATTCACCAAGACAATACTATACATTGAGCAGAGTGAAGGTGCGTGGACAGACGACTGTGTCTTGCACTCACAGAGAAGCCAACTGTTACAATTTCACCATATTTTGTTACGTTCGATCATCGCAGTTTGTTCCGATGTTTCGCCAGTGTCAAAATTGTTCCGGCCAGTTCATTTTCGACTTCTTAACATGGTCACATGCTTTCCTGTCGTAACATTACCCAGACGGTCTAGACCCATTGATCACAAGACCAGGGCAGTCACTGCTAACCTTGGTCTCTCATGATAATGCTTCGCTGATCGCGTGCGTGCTTACATCGAAACAGCAATGAGCGGACCAGTCAGCTTAATCGTTTGCCCGAACAAGAGAGAACGTGGCTGAATCAAGTTGCATCTCGGTCAAACAGCGTCTGTACATTTGCTGATGTTGTTCATAGTCTGAGTGTTCCTACCAGATTCAGAATGTTCCAACCAAATTTCCTGATTGTTTATACAAACGCTTGACCAGGGGGTTGGCATCTCTGCTGCAGGTGTCGGAAGACCTTCAGGTGACAGGGCGTCGCAAGGAGCAGGTGATGGCTCACCTGTTGGAGGGGCTTCAGGCACAGGTGTGTGTGTGTGTGTGTGTGGCATTGCTTCCTTCCTTCCTGGAGGAGGGGGGTAGAGGAGGTGCAGTGTAATGTGTGGTGTGTGTGTGTGTGTGTGGCATTGCTACCTCCCTTCCTGGAGGAGGGGGGTAGAGGAGGTGCAGTGTAATGTGTGTGTGTGTGTGTGGCATTGCTTCCTTCCTTCCTGGAGGAGGGGGGTAGAGGAGGTGCAGTGTAATGTGTAATGTGTGTGTGTGTGTGTGTGTTGGAGCTCATGTACGTTTATATGTATTTGACTGTGCTTTCATATCTGTGAAACTGCGTGTTTGGTGCATATCTGTTATGCGTGTATGTGTGAATGTGTGTCTTCATGTTTTACATTTATTTGCTTATTTATCATCATTGTTGTCTTATTTATTTAATTATTTATTTATTATTATTATTATTTTTATTTTATTATTATTATTTTCATTACTACTACCTTTTTTTTTTAATATCATAATTATTATTTATTTATTTATGTAAGCTTATCTTTTTTTCTTTTCTTTTTTTTTTCTTTTTTCTCAAGGCCTGACTAAGCGCGTTGGGTTACGCTGCTGGTCAGGCATCTGCTTGGCAGATGTGGTGTAGCGTATATGGATTTGTCCGAACGCAGTGACGCCTCCTTGAGCTACTGAAACTGAAACTTCCTCCCCCCTACCGTCCACCTGTCTGTGACTTCCTGTGTCCCTGTCTCTCTCTTTGTCACTTTTTGTTGTTGGTTTTTTGGGGGGGCAGTTTTATTTGTTTGTTTGACGGGCGCCATAGCCGAATGGTTAAAGCGTTGGACTTTCGATCTGAGGGTCCCGGGTTCGAATCACGGTGACGGCGCCTGGTGGGTAAAAGGGTGGAGATTTTTCCGATCTCCCAGGTCAACATATGTGTACACCTGCCAGTGCCTGAACCCCTCTTCGTGTGTATACGCAAGCATATGATCAAATACGCACGTTAAAGATCCTGTAATCCATGTCAGCGTTCGGTGGGTTATGGAAACAAGAAGATACCCAGCATGCACACCCCCGAAAGCGGAGTATGGCTGCCTACATGGTGGGGTAAAAACGGTCATACACGTAAAAAGCCCACTCGCGTATATACAAGTGAACGTGGGAGTTGAAGCCCACGAACGCAGAAGAAGAAGGAGAGTTTGTTTGTTTTATTCTTCCATCTTTGGGTTTACAGTTTCAACACAGTGTCACAAGAGATCTTCTCGTTGATAATTTTACACCATATTGTCATACATTCATTCTGATATAATGTACAAAGATGGTTTTTGGGTGGTTTTTTTGGTTTTTTTTCTTTTGCAGTTGGACTCTTACATACATAAACTAAATCAAGACATATAGGAAGTTACACAAACTTATGATGACATAGATACATATACATACACACATGCATGCTCACAAAACACGTCTGCACATGGGAACAAGATGATCAGCACAAGGGAGGGGGAAAAAAAGGATGTTTTACTCTCTCTTTTTTTTTTCATGAGGAAAAGAAAATACACCATGTGTACTATGATATTTTGTATTCAGCTGTATAGGCAATTATACATTCAGATACGATAGTTTTTAGCCACTTGGTGTCACTTTCCTATAGATTCAGATAAGATAGTTTTTAGCCACTTGGTGTCACTTTCCTATAGATTCAGATAAGATAGTTTTTAGCCACTTTGTGTCACTTTCTTATAGATTCGGATAAGATAGTTTTTAGCCACTTGGTGTCACTTTCCTGTAGATTCGGATAAGATAGTTTTTAGCCACTTGGTGTCACTTTCCTATAGATTCAGATAAGATAGTTTTTAGCCACTTGGTGTCACTTTCCTGTAGATTCAGATAAGATAGTTTTTAGCCACTTGGTGTCACTTTCCTGTAGATTCAGATAAGATAGTTTTTAGCCACTTGGTGTCATTTTCCTATAGATTCAGATAATATAGTTTTTAGCCACTTGGTGTCACTTTCCTATAGATTCAGATAAGATAGTTTTTAGCTACTTTGTGTCACTTTCCTATAGATTTAGATAAGATAGTTTTTAGCCACTTTGTGTCACTTTCTTATAGATTTAGATAAGATAGTTTTTAGCCACTTTGTGTCACTTTCCTGTAGATTCAGATAAGATAGTTTTTAGCCACTTGGTGTCACTTTCCTATAGATTCAGATAAGATAGTTTTTAGCCACTTGGTGTCACCTTCCTGTAGATTCAGATAAGATAGTTTTTAGCCACTTCGTGGCACTTTCCTATAGATTGAGATAAGATAGTTTTTAGCCACTTGGTGTCACTTTCCTATAGATTTAGATGAGATAGTTTTTAGTTTTTAACCACTTGGTGTCACTTTCCTATAGATTCAGATAAGATAGTTTTTAGCCACTTTGTGTCACTTTCCTATAGATTCAGATAAGATAGTTTTTAGCCACTTGGTGTCACTTTCCTATAGATTCAGATAAGATAGTTTTTAGCCACTTGGTGTCACTTTCCTATAGATTCAGATAAGATAGTTTTTAGCCACTTTGTGTCACTTTCCTATAGATTCAGATAAGATAGTTTTTAGCCACTTGGTGTCACTTTCCTGTAGATTCAGATAAGATAGTTTTTAGCCACTTGGTGTCACTTTCCTGTAGATTCAGATAAGATAGTTTTTAGCCACTTGGTGTCACTTTCCTGTAGATTCAGATAAGATAGTTTTTAGCCACTTTGTGTCACTTTCCTGTAGATTCAGATAAGATAGTTTTTAGCCACTTGGTGGCACTTTCCTATAGATTCAGATAAGATAGTTTTTAGCCACTTGGTGTCACTTTCCTATAGATTCAGGTAAGATAGTTTTTAGCCACTTGGTGTCACTTTCCTATAGATTCAGATAAGATAGTTTTTAGCCACTTTGTGTCACTTTCCTATAGATTCAGATAAGATAGTTTTTAGCCACTTGGTGTCACTTTCCTATAGATTCAGATAAGATAGTTTTTAGCCACTTGGTGTCACCTTCCTGTAGATTCAGATAAGATAGTTTTTAGCCACTTGGTGGCACTTTCCTATAGATTGAGATAAGATAGTTTTTAGCCACTTGGTGTCACTTTCCTATAGATTTAGATGAGATAGTTTTTAGTTTTTAACCACTTGGTGTCACTTTCCTATAGATTCAGATAAGATAGTTTTTAGCCACTTGGTGTCACTTTCCTATAGATTCAGATAAGATAGTTTTTAGCCACTTGGTGTCACTTTCCTATAGATTCAGATAAGATAGTTTTTAGCCACTTGGTGTCACTTTCCTGTAGATTCAGATAAGATAGTTTTTAGCCACTTGGTGTCACTTTCCTATAGATTCCTATAGACTTTCCTTTCCTCCTCTTCTTTCTCTGTCTGTCTGTTGCTTTCTTTCTGATGCTGTATTGATCTATTGGTCTCCCCCCCCCCCCCCCCCCATCTCTGTCTGTCTCTCTCCAAATGCTATATTGATCTCTCTCTTTTTCTCTCTCTTTGTCTGTCTGGCTCTCTCTCTCTTTCTGTGTGTCTCTCTCTGATGCTATATTTCTCTCTCTCTCTCTGTCTTTCTCTCTCCTGCTCACTCTCTCTCTGTCTTTCTCTCTCTCTCTCTCTCTCTCTCTCTCTCTCTCTCTCTCTCTTTTCTCTCCCCCTGTCTCTCTCTCGGAGTCCGACATTTTGCTGAGCGAACGAGAAGCCAAGCGCAACACTGCGGCAGTAACCCAACCAAATTGTACAAATAAATGACTGCCTCCTGACGTTGATGGGGTTTCTGGCTATCAGTAGAATCTAGAGAGATTCCCCAAGCTAAAGCTACCAGTAGTTTTGTCAGTGAACTCAATACAAACCAGAGAAAAGTTAGAATATTTTGCTGACGAGTTATCTCATCATTGCGGCAGTGAAGCGTACATGGTTGTGTTGACGAGTTATCTGGTCATATAGGTAGCTTAACAGTTAAATAAAACTTGAGTTCGCTTCATTTTTGACTCACTTGTGTAAACAAAGTGAGTCTATGTTTTAACCCGCTGTTCGGTTGTCTGTGTGTGTGTGTGTGTCTGTGTGTCCGTGGTAAACTTTAACATTGCTATTTTCTCTGCAAATACTATGTCAGTTGACACCAAATTAGGCATAAAAATAGGAAAAATTCAGTTCTTTCCAGTCATATTGTTTAAAACAATATTGCACCTCTGGGATGGGCACAAAAAAATAAAAAAAGAAGCCTAATTATATGCAAACTGCAATTACTGTTATATTATTATTTTTTGTATTCTCTAAACTTGGCACTTTGACCTCTTATTCTGACACAACAACAAGAGGAGTCATTATTATCATTTTTTGTTCAAACAGGAACTTCTTTTGCTAAGCATGGAAGTTTTATTTATTTTGCAAACGTTTTGGTGCAGATAGTAATAAAGGGAAATTACTCTGTAATTAATGCTAGGGGACTTAATTTATCACAAGTGAGTCTTGAAGGCCTTGCCTCTCTTGTTTGGGTAAGAAATTGGGGGAGCTTTGGGGAGACAGTGACGGTGCAGTGACATGATGTGTGCAGTTCAGTGGACGGCTGTCGGTGCTCAACATGAAAGTGGCGGCCATCATCACTGCTCTCTACTTCACGCTGCTGAAAGCCTGGGGCAGGTGTGTGTGGTGTGTATGTGTGTGTAGGTGTGTATCTGTGTGTATTTGAAGGTGTGGATCTGTGTGTGTGTTTTATCTTCAGTTTAACGTCTATTCACTATAAGTGTTTTTAGACGGAAAGGAGTAAAGAAGTGGATAAAGGAAAGGGAATGCATGTGAATATTAGTGTAAAAAAAAGTATTCATGTTATGTATCAGAGGAAAAGTATATTATAAGAAAAAGGTCTAAAGAGATTGTGGTGTGTATTGAATGAGGTGTCATGGGAAGGAGAATATGTATATGCATATCAACAAGTATTAACCTACAACAATGTAAATATAAATAACAACATTAATTATGTTGTGTGTGTGTGTCAGTCTGTGTGGGTGTTAAATGAATGTATGTTTTTTAATGTGTATATGGGTTGTTGTTTTTTTTAAAGTGTGTGTTCATCTGTTCATTTTTTCTCATCATCTTGATTCTCTTTGCTGATGTGGGTCGCGGTGCAGTGGCGTCGGGAAGCCGGCGGCCATTTTGGTGGGGGTGCGTGGGACGGTGGAGGAGACGTGCGGCAGCAGTGAAACGCTGATTCCCGGCATTCAGATTGGTCTGCTAGCTGCTCTCACGCTGCTGATCCAGCGCGCTAGAGGGGACCCCGCGGCTGGTGTGTAGTTTATTTTATCTGTGCAACTACACGTGTGTTACACATGTGTTTGTGTTTGTTTTGTTGTTTTTTTGTGGGGGGTTTTTTTTGGGGGGGGGTGTCTTTTCTTTTTTTTTTTCTTTTTTTTTAACTTTTTTTTCAATTTTCCAAAAACATGTATACAATACAGAGAATAGTATGAAACAAACAATACACAACGAACAGTAGCATCTTCCACTACAGAGAGAGAGATAAAACAAAATAAAACAAAACAGACTAAACAAGGCAAAACAAATCTGCATCAACAACAACAAGAAAGAAAAAAAAAGGAAGATTTGTCCAATCATTCAATCAATCAATGTTTACACCTTAATGATTGTAGTAATCATGATGATTTAACTCTCTCCATACGAACGGCGAAAGAGACGACGTTAACAGCGTTTCACCCCAATTACCACCATCAAAATATTGAAAGTGGAAGGCTCTTATACCGAAGAGGTGAATGTTGACAAAGAATACCACAATTCTGACGAAGGAAGCTAAAGGTTGGGTCATTCAGACACCCACTGGACATCCGAGGGGTCTGTGTAGAGAAGAAGAGAGGACTGGCTGTACTGAGTGAGTTAAGATGACATTAATAATAAATAGCCTGGACCAGTTGTAACATAGCAACAGCATCAATTGTGTCGACTATTACAGTAATAGTATGTGTTTGTGTTTAATTCACCTCTGTGTGTGTGTGTGTAGATACATGTACAAGCATGCACATCATGTACACACACGGACACACTCACAGATTTTTTTTCCGTTTCTCGTTTTATCCGTACAGATACATACGTGTTTGTGTTAAGATACACCTGTGTGTGTATATGCAGGTACATGTACATGTATGCACACCATGTGCACACTCACACACACGCGCGCGCACACACACACACACATACACACACATTTTTTTATATCTGTGCAGATATACATGCGTTTGTGTTTAGATACATCTTTGTGCACTTGTACAGATACATGTACATGCACGCACAGCACATACATGCACGTGCACACATACACATGCTCGCACACACGCACGCAAGTGCGCGCGCGCGCGCGCACACACACACACACACACACACACTTATCAATTACTGTCATCATAATTCTTTCTAATCAGTACAAATTTAGTCATCAAGTTCATGTCAGATAAATACACATGTTCATGTGCCTGTGTTGCAAGTTAAATCAACTTGAGTAAATAAGATCAAGACACAGGCACATTCATAACCTCAACACAGTTTTTCAACAACAAAAAAGGTAACATTGTATGGAATATGTAACATTTTCGAAATATATTTGATTCATTTACTTGTGACTTTATCTCTTTTTTTTTTGTTCCTTCTTATGTTTATTTATTTGTATACTAAATTTAGCTATGTTTATACTTTTTTATGTTCATTCGTTTGTGCTTCGATTTATTTATGTTTCTACCTAATTTTGTTTATTAATTTATGATATAGTGATTTACATTTTATCTTCTGATATCAGTTAATTGATTATAGTATCAAATATACATTTTTTATCATTTGTTTTGGTATTTATTTGCCATTGTTTTCACTGAATTATAATCTTTTTTTTTTAGGTATTCATGTTTTCTTTGCCATACCTATTTATATCTGTCTTGTCTGATGAGTATAGCTTTGTTTCTGCCTGGTGTGTCTGATGAATATACCTTTGTTTCCAGGTGGTTGTGTCTGATAAATGTACCTTTGTTTCTCCCTGTTGTGTGTGATGAATATACCTTTTGTTTCTACCTGTCATGTGTGATGAATATAGCTTTGTTTCTACCTGTCATGCGTGATGAATATACTTTTGTTTCTACCTGTCATGCGTGATGAATATACCTTTGTTTCTACCTGTCATGTGTGATGAATATACCTTTCGTTTCTACCTGTTGTGTCTGATGAATATACTTTTGTTTCTACCTGTCATTTGTGATGAACATACCTTTGTTTCTCCCTGTCATGCATGATGAATATACCTTTTGTTTCTACCTGTCATGTGTGATGAATTTACCTTTGTTTTTACCTGTCATGTGTGATGAATTTACCTTTGTTTTTACCTGTCATGCATGATGAATATACCTTTGTTTCTGTTTGTTGTGTGTGATGAATATACTTTTGTTTCTACCTGTCATGCGTGATGAATATACCTTTGTTTCTACCTGTCATGCGTGATGAATTTACCTTTGTTTCTCCCTGTCATGTGTGATGAATATACCTTTGTCTCTATCTGTCATGTGTGATGAATATAGCTTTGCGTCTACCTGTCATGCGTGATGAATATAGCTTTGTTTCTGTCTGTCATGTGTGATGAATTTACCTTTGTTTCTACCTATCATGCGTGATGAATATACCTTTGTTTCTACCTGTCATGTGTGATGAATATACCTTTGTTTCTCCCTATCATGTGTGATGAACATACCTTTGTTTCTACCTGTCATGTGTGATGAACATACCTTTGTTTCTACCTGTCATGTGTGATGAACATACCTTTGTTTCTACCTGTCAGGCGTGATGAATTTACCTTTGTTTCTGTCTGTGATGTGTGATGAATATACTTTTGTTTCTACCTGTCGTGTGATGAACATACCTTTGTTTCTACCTGTCGTGTGATGAACATACCTTTGTTTCTACCTGTCAAGTGTGATGAATATACCTTTGTTTCTCCCTATTCATGTGTGATGAATATACCTGTGTTTCTACCTGTCATGTCTGATGAATGTACTTTCGTTTCTACCTGTTGTGTCTGATGAATATACCTCAGTTTCTACCTGTCGTGTCTGATGAAAACGCTTTTTTGGTTCTGCCTGTCACGCCTGACGAAAATACCTTTGTATGTAGCTGTTGTGCATGACGAAAACACCTTTGTTTCTAGAAACCTGTTGCGTCTGACGAATGCACCTTTGTTTTCTACCTGTCAGCGCTGACATCTGCGGCCATCTCCACGCTGATACCTGTGACGAGCAGCATGCTGCTGCAGAGCACACGACAGCTGCCGCCACCTGCCGAGCTGACCGCGCACGGCAAGATGGATACGTCTTCGTCCGGGGCCGAACTGCAGCAGGCGGAGTCCTCGACCACTTCCAAACTGATGGTGAACTGCTGCTGCTGTAGCTTTCTCCGTTCGTTTTGTCTTGCGTGTGTGTGTGCGTGCATGTGTGTGTGTGTGTGTGTGTGTGTGACAGTGTGTGTGTGTGCGCACGTGTGTGTGTGTGTGTGTGACAGTGTGTGTGTGCATGTGTGTGTGTGTGTGTTTTAATCACACCCCTGCTCCATTCTTGAACTGCTACGCTTTCTTCTCTTTTTTTTTTTTTCAGTCCCCCTACCCACCCACCTTTTTTTTTTTTTT
The DNA here is from genome assembly GCF_041734735.1 of Babylonia areolata. NCBI lineage: Eukaryota > Metazoa > Mollusca > Gastropoda > Neogastropoda > Buccinidae > Babylonia > Babylonia areolata. The sequence goes on from NC_134906.1 coordinate 24,391,759, forward strand.
TAGGAGAAATCAGTGGATGCCTAAAAGTTATGCAAACGAGCAGGATAGTTTCAGCATCCCTGGAAGGTTCTTTCTTTTTCTGTTTGTCTTTTTTATCTTTTTGTCTTTTTTTTTTCCATCATCAATTTTCTCCTTTCTGTTGTCTTAGGTTCGTAGGGTCCTTTCAAGTCCTTTTAAGTCCTTAGGAATTGGATTTTGGTCAAAAGGCCTTTTAAGTGCTTTGATTCAGCAAGTTGGTCCTTTTAACTCATCAGGAGGTCCTTTTAATTTTTGAAAGGTACTGTTAAGTCCTGTTTTATGAAGAGAAAGAGACTTGAGAACGAAACTGAAACACCTTCGAAACCAAAACCGCAAGTTGCAAAGCGCGTTGAAAGATGCCGACGCGATCGTCTGAAACTCAGTACTTACTGTAGGAGGATACAGCCTATAGGCCTAGGCCCTAACAGTAGTGCGCTTTCTGCTCGGTGGCAGACGCGAAGCATGGTACAGTGGCTGTGAGTCACGCCTGCTGCTGCTGCTTTGCTTAGGCCTAGCCTACAGTGACGTGAATTGCAAAGACTAAATACGACAGTCAAATGGGATTAGCTGTTCTTCCGTTTATGAGAGGTAAGTGTCTGCTGTTCTGCATGTCAAATAGATTGGGGTGTACTGTAAAGTCATGTCGGCAAAGGTCCTTTTAAACTGATTTGAGGTCCTTATAAAGTCCTTTAAAGGTCCTTTTTTGGCTTCATGCCCACCACCTGGGAACCCGGTTTCTTTTCTTTATTTTTTTCCTCATGTTTTTAATCTGTCTTCTTCCCAATGGCATGTTCAAACACTTACAAGACCATGCAACATATATTACACATACATGATGGCTTCACACCCACCCACCTCCTCCCCACCCCCTCCCCCCGATCAGTTTTTGAACTGCAGCACTTTGTCTTTGTTCTTTGTTTTGTTTTGTTTTAATTGCAACCTCAGTCCTGTCCTTTTGTCTTTGCATCTGGAGATATCATTATGTGATAATTTTGTGTTAACTCACTCAGTACGGCCAGTCCTCTCTTCTCCTCTACACAGACCCCTCAGATGTCCAGTAGGTGTCTGAATGACCCAACCTTTAGCTTCCGTCATCAGAATTGTGGTATTCTTTGTCAACATTCACCTCTTCAGTATAAGAGCCTTCCGCTTGCAATATTTTGATGATGGTAATTGGGGTGAAACGCTGTTAACGTCGTCTCTTTCGCCGTTCGTATGGAGAGAGTTAAAAGAGTTTGGTTGTTTTTCAGTTTTCAGTGTCATTGTGATTTTTGTGCAGTGTCTTTTTTTTTTTTTTTTTTGCCTTTTTTTTTGAGGGGTGGGAGGGTTGCTTACCTCTGCTGGATCAGTGTATGGTATAAGAGATGACCTGAATTACTTACTGAATGATATCAGGAGTTGTTGACAAATTATTGATTTATTAGTTTTTTAGATTTTTTTTTTTTTTTTTCCTCAATTCCGTAATGATTGGTGTTGCTGGTATTGTTGTAAGCAGTGAAGCAAGGCCACAGACTTAGTAAGTCGGCTTTTTGTAGTAACAGCAAAGATGTTCACAGTCTTGTGCGCAGCCATACAATACACAATACACAAACTTTATTGTCTATACTTTGGTACAGAGATTTTCTTTTTGGCAGCAGCACATGTCCTACATAAGAAGAAAACAACAAACAAATAAAATGAATAGAAAATAAAAAGATAAATGGCACCAAATGGAAATAGCTATATACAAATATACAGATCACTGAAATTTACGTGCCTCTCCATTTCAGTCAGCCAAACCGCATTGCACATCTACCCCCACCCCCCACCCCCCACCCACACACACACACCACGCACACACTCACACCACGCGCACACACACGCACACATACACTCTCTCTCATCCCCTCTCTCTCTGTCTCTCTCTTCACAAGAAATGCAACTACAGAGATCATCGTTCATCCATCGTTCATAAGCAGTGAGATCCCAGGACAAGTTGGCTGATTGATTGATTGGTTGATGTTTCCAGCTGCAGGTGACCTTGTGCAGCCTTCTGACCGAGATTGTCACATCCACTGACGTGTCGTCATGGTTACCACACCTTCAGGAGCATGGCGTCCTGACGGCGCTGCTGGTCTCCGTGGAAACGTACCTCAAGGTCGGTTATCCTGTGTTCATTTGTTTAGGCGTTGGAATTTATAAAGGTAATGAAGAGAATGATGTACATTTATATATGCACCCTTTCTCTCTCTGATGTTACAGAGCTTAGTTTTCATTAGCATAATTATGATTAGAGGCAGATCAGTTAGTATTCATTCACACCTCGACTCCATGCGATATCATAGAACTTGTACTTAGCCATATGTATAATGCCCATTTCAGTAAAAATTTGTTCTGTTCCTTTTTTTTTCTTCTTATTTTCCTTCCTTATGTTCTTTTTTATTTTAAAATATTTTTTGTGGAAAAAAACATGTCAACTTCACGTGCCTGTTGAGATCATTTATGACCAACTGGACATGTTTTTGTGCTTGACAGGCCAAACAAGGGTTGTCGTACGTCCATTCTGCCCTCCTGCTCTTGGCTGCAGTCGCCGATTCTCACAAGGTAACTGGCTGGAAGAGACGCTGACGGCTGTCATCCTGTCATTATGATGACATCAACAATGACGATGATGATGATGATGATTAATGCCAGTATTGAGAAACTGACGACTATCATTATAATGATATCAACAATGGCAATGATGATGATGATGTTTGATATCAGTATTGAGACTTGACCACTATCATTATAATGACATCAACAATGGCAATGATGATGATGATTGATACCAGTATTGAGAAACTGACCACTATTATTATAATGATATCAACAATGACAGTGATGATGATGATACCAGTATTGAGAAACTGATGACTATCATTATAATGTTATCAACAATGGCAATGATAATGATGATGTTTGATATCAGTATTGAGAAACCAACCACTATCATTATAATGATATCAACAATGGCAATGATAATGATGATGTTTGATATCAGTATTGAGAAACTGACCACTATCATTATCATGATATCAACAATGGCAATGATAATGATGATGTTTGATATCAGTATTGAGAAACTGACCACTATCATTATAATGATATCAACAATGGCAATGATAATGATGATGTTTGATATCAGTATTGAGAAACCAACCACTATCATTATAATGATATTGAAAATGATAATGATGATGTTTGATATCAGTATTGAGAAACCGACCACTATCATTATAATGATATCAACAATGATAATGATGATGTTTGATATCAGTATTGAGACTTGACCACTATCATTATAATGATATTGACAATGATAATGATGATGTTTGATATCAGTATTGAGAAACCAACCACTGTCGTTATAATGATATCAACAATGACAGTGATGATGATGATACCAGTATTGAGAAACTGATGACTATCATTATAATGATATCAACAATGGCAATGATAATGATGATGTTTGATATTAGTATTGAGAAACTGACCACTATCATTATAATGATATCAACAATGACAGTGATGATGATGATACCAGTATTGAGAAACTGATGACTATCATTATAATGATATCAACAATGGCAATGATAATGATGATGTTTGATATCAGTATTGAGAAACTGACCACTATCATTATAATGATATCAACAATGGCAATGATAATGATTAATACCAATATTAAGGAACTGACCACTATCATTATAATGATATCAACAATAGCAATAATAATGATGATTAATACCAGTATTAAGGAACTGACCACTATCATTATAATGATATCAACAATGGCAATGATAATGATGATGTTTGATATCAGTATTGAGAAACCAACCACTATCATTATAATGATACAAACAATGGCAATGATAATGATGATGTTTGATATCAGTATTAAGAAACTGATGACTATCATTATAATGATATCAACAATGATAATGATGATGTTTGATATCAGTATTGAGAAACCGACCACTGTCGTTATAATGATATCAACAATGACAGTGATGATGATGATACCAGTATTGAGAAACTGACCACTATCATTATAATGATATCAACAATGACAGTGATGATGATGATACCGGTTTTGAGAAACCAAAAAAAAAAATCCCGACCACTATCATTATAATGATATCAACAGTGACAGTGATGATGATGATACCGGTATTGAGAAACAAAACAAACAAAAAAAATCCTGGTCCGTATGTGGGGACTCAAACCCATGGACGCTCACTTCCTGGTCAGGCGCATCACCACTAGGCCACCAACGCTTTGAACATAACAGCATGGGTAGGAACTGCAGCATACAATGATGTTTATTATTTTTAAATGATGGCTGTATTGATACATGTCGACGGGCGCAATAGCCAAGTGGTTAAAGCGTTGGACTGTCAATCTGAGGGTCGCGGGTTCGAATCACGGTGATGGCGCCTGGTGGGTGAAGGGTGGAGATTTTTACGATCTCCCAGGTCAACATATGTGCAGACCTGCTAGTGCCTGAACCCCCTTTGTGTGTATACGCAAGCAGAAGATCAAATACGCACGTTAAAGATCCTGTAATCCATGCCAGCATTCGGTGGGTTATGGAAACAAGAACATACCCAGCATGCACACCCCCGAAAAGAGTATGGCTGCCTACATGGCGGGGTAAAAACAGTCATACACGTAAAAGCCCACGTGGGAGTTGCAGCCCACGAACGCAGAAGAAGAAGAAGAAGATACATGTCAAAACAAACAACAACAAAAACGAAACAAAAAATAGAAGACGACAATGTTAACATTTTGTACCCTAATCAGTGCAGCTGCACCGCAGTGTCTGTGGATCAGCCTTACAAGTTACAGCAGCTGTGTACACGGATGAAGCATACTTCAAACTCAGAACACACACAGCGTCACAAAAAAAATGCTCCGTCTCCCCACCCAAAAACCCCTCTGTACCCATCAAAACACTGGTGAACATCATAGAGGCCAAAGCCAACAAGGGGAGAGCATTTCATCAGAATACAACTGATGGAGAAAAGCGAAGCTGAATGTACATACAACAGTATGAAAACGTCCGTATTCGTTCCAAGGGAAACAACTGGGGAGAAATCAGTACTTGGAGTGTGTGTGGTTCATCCGTCGGGATCGACGAGGACCATCTAGTCATCCTAGGGGTGAGTGGGTTGGGCTCTGTGGGTGCGCAGATGACTGGTCAGGCCAATTCGCGCCCAGAAGGTTTTAACACAGTGTGGACAGGGGATGGTGGCGGCTGTCGGGGACTTGCTGGCCCTGCTTTTCCTGGCCTGTCTGCGTTGCTCTGCTGCAGCGATTCTGTTGGCCTCACAGGATTTGGCGCCTTTGTGGACAGCTGAACGCCTTGGGGTAGAAAGTGTTGATAATGGAAACGATAAAGATAGTAGCTGTGTGGTAATGATGTTGACGATGATACGAACAGGGGGCGACCATGTTGTGCGGAAGTGACTTCACGGCGCACACCTGTCTTCCTGTGTCTCACCTGTACCTCCAGGATGACCTCATTCCCACCTCCACCTTCACAGCCAAGGTAATAATGTGTGTTCGTTCTTTAGTTTGTCTTTTCACTGTAAGTGATGTTAGACTAGGGAAGAAAAAAAATCGAGTGGGAGGAGGGGGGGGGGGATTACTGTGTACGCATACAAGTAAGTGAAAGTGTGTGTGTGAAAATGATTGATTTAATAATTATTGCCCTGTGTCGTGTTGCTGTGACGACAAGTGACTCATTGTGGTGTTTGGTGCTGCGACATGTGACGCAATTTGTTTGTGTTTGGGTGTTATGACAAGTGATGAAGTGTGTTGTGTTGGTGTGTTACACACACAGGGCAATAATAATGTGTGTGTGTGTGTGCATATGTGTGAGAATATGTGAATGAATGAGTGTGTGTGTGTGTTTTTGTTCTGTGTGTTGGGAGGGGGTGGGACATTTACTGCCCCCTTTTTTTTTTTTTTTTTTTTTTGATTAGATAATAAATTTTGATTTCTTCTTCTGAGTATCAGTATCAGGGTTGTTATATACATGCTGGTATTACATAATTGACGGTTTCCGAAATCTACCAACAGAGTCTTGGAAAAGTCCTTGAAATTTCCTTCTGAAAACCCTGTGGGAGCCCTTGTGATGTGAGCCCAGATGACGCGTGGTACTGTGTGTTGTTTTGGTGTTTAAATGTCACATCACGCGATGTGTCGTGTTGGTGTTACAACACCTGACAGAATGTGTCGTGTTGCTGTGACTCATTGTGGTGTTTGGTGCTGCGACATGTGACGCAGTTTGTTTGTGTTTGGGTGTTATGACAAGTGACGAGGTGTGTTGTGTTGGTGTGTCACACACAGGGCACTGTGGGCGTGGTCAGTACACAGCATGGTGTGTACTGTCTGTCTGTGGAGTGGTACACATTGATGTTACGACATATGACGCAGTATGTGTTGGTGTTTGGTGTTGCGATATGTGACGCAGTATGTTGTGTTAGTGTTTGGTGTTACGATATGTGACGCAGTCTGCCGTGTTGGTGTTATGACATGTGACGCAGTGTGTTGTGTTAATGTGTCACGTAATGCAGTGTGTTGTGTGGTGTGTCACACTCTGGGTGCAGTGAGCACATGGCATGACGTAATGTCTAAAGCTACACACACTGGCATTATATTGCGACAGGTGACACAGTGTGCTGTTTTGGTGTGACATGGTGCAGTGTGTTGTATTTGTGTGATGTGTGACACAGTGTGCTGGTTTGGTGTGGCATGTAATGCAGTGTGTTGTATTGGTATGATGTGTGACACAGTGTGCTGTTTTGGTGTGACATGTAATGCAGTGTGTTTTATTTGTGTGATGTGTGACACAGTGTGCTGGTTTGGTGTGGCATGTAATGCAGTGTGTTGTATTGGTATGATGTGTGACACAGTGGGCTGTTTTGGTGTGGCATGTAATGCAGTGTGTTGTATTGGTGTAATGTGTGACACAGTGTGCTGTTTTGGTGTGACACGTAATGCAGTGTGTTGTATTGGTGTGATGTGTGACACAGTGTGCTGGTTTGGTGTGACACGTAATGCAGTGTGTTGTATTGGTGTGATGTGTGACACAGTGTGCTGGTTTGGTGTGACACGTAATGCAGTGTGTTATGTTGGTGTGTGATATATTATTATTTTAACACATGACTCAGTGTGTTGTGTTGGTGTGCCACATACACACTGCATGGTGAGCATTCAACACATGGCATGGTGTGTACTGTCTGACGGTGGAGCTGTACACATTGTCGTTATGACAAGTGATGCGGTGTGTTATGTTGGTGTGTCACACACAGGACGCAGTGGGCGTGGTCAGCACACGGCATGGTGTGTACTGTCTGACGGTGGAGCTGTACACATTGTCGTTATGACAAGTGATGCAGTGTGTTATGTTGGTGTGTCACACACAGGGTGCGGTGGGCGTGGCATGGTGTGTACTGTCTGATGATGGAGCTGTACACATTGACGATACAACACATGACACAGTGTGTTGTGTTGGTTCGACACTTGACACAGTGTGTTGTGTTGGTGTGTCACTCACAGGGGGCAGTGGGCACAGTCAGCACGTGGCACGGCGTGTACTGTCTGACGGTGGAGCTGTACACATTGATGCTGCGACAGCAGGGGTTCTCTTTCCTTGATGACGCCCTCAACTTCCTCGGCGCCCATCAAGACCGTCTGCAACAGGTGAGTTCTGAGTTCTGATTGCTCAGTGTCCACAGCAGGTGAGTTGTCCTCTCCTGCTTCAGTTTCAGTTTCAGTTTCAGTAGCTCAAGGAGGCGTCACTGCGTTCGGACAAATCCATATACGCTACACCACATCTGCCAAGCAGATGCCTAACCAGCAGCGTAACCCAACACGCTTAGTCAGGCCTTGTGGGGTTGGGGGTGGGAGATATGGGCGTGAGTGTGTGTGCTTGTACAAGTAAGCGTTCATCTGTGTGTGTGTGTGTGTGTGCGCATGTGTGTGTGTGTGTGCCGTGGAAGCTGCGATACATAGACTAGAAATGAGTGTGTGGAGGAGGGGGGTAGAGGAGGTGCAGGGTAATGTGTGTGGTGTGTGTGTGTGTGAGAGAGCTCATGTACGTTTATATGTATTTGACTGTGCTTTCATATCTGTGAAACTGCATGTTTGGTGCATATCTGTTATGCATGTGTGGGTGTATGTGTGAGTGTGTGTCTTCATGTTTTACATTTATTTGCTTATTTATCATAATTGTTGTCTTATTTATTTATTTATTTATTATTATTATTTTATTATTATTATCATTACTACTACCTTTTTTATATCATAATTATTATTTATTTATTTATTTATGTAAGCTTATCTATTTATTCACCTTTCCTACACAGTATTCCTCCTTGTAATGGCACCTCTGTGGTCAGATTGGCTTCAAGCAACATGATTTGTGCTCCTCCATCTGTCAGAACAGAGTCCTTCGGTCAACATACTCTTTCCTTCACGGTCCACAGCTGTCCAAGTTCTAAACAGAACCGCACACTTAGCCGACAGCGAGCTCCCGCGGACAGCGCTGATAGTGCCAGACCTGTAAACTCGTTCGGCCGCTGTGCCCGCCTAACCCTCCTCTGACCCTTCTTTGTCTTATACGTATTAAAACGTGGCAATTTCCCACGCCTTTTGGGCAGGCTTGTGAGCGTACGTGAGATTCTGTGGCATTAAAGTTTGTACCGTCGGATAGTTCAGACATTTCTCTTTCTGGTGGTGGTAGTACCTTTCTCCATAGGAACCGGTCTTTTAATATCGCAGCATTTATTTGTTAGAACTTGTTTGCTGGCAACTGTGACTGGCAGTGGTGTATTTTTCCACAGCAGAAAATCGTGAGTAGGGTTTCCTTCACTTCCTCTTCTCTCTCATTTTCTTTCTTTCCTTCCGTATTTCGTTCTGTTTCCTTACCACTCTTTCTCCTGCTTACTCTTTGTTTTTTCTTTGTTCACCACCCTCTCTATTATATCTTTTTTTTCTCATTTTTTGTACTTTTTCATTCAGTATTCATTCATTCATTCTCTGTCTCTCTCTCACCAGAGGACCAGAATCCGTCATCCTTTCTGTTTGTCTTTCTTATTTCTTTCATTCTTCTTTCTGTTTCTTTCAACACGTGCTGTCCACTTATATCCTGCTCTCTCTCTCTCTCTCTCTCTCTCTCTCTCTCTCTCTCTCTCTCTCTCTCTCTCTCTGTCCTAAAACCTCCTTGCCCGAGAGAGTGGGGATGTAGCTTGGGCGAGATACTCTCCACTATAGTCAAAATTCTAGCCCAGATTGTCTGGACAGCATCATATGCTGTCCTGGTGGTCATAGTCGGGACACGACTGACTATCATACATATCTGGGTTTTAAGTTTGTATAAATTGATTTGTTTTATTATTTTGTCATTTATTGTCAGTGAGTTTTTGTACACGTAAACGCTTTGAATTCTGTTTGAGAAAAAGCGCTGAATAAATGTTTTGTTTTTTTTTTTTCTTTTTTCTTTTTTTTCGTTTTTTTCCAGTCGCTGGAGTTGGCTCGTCTGACTCTTCTGGAGGCAGCCATGAGGGAAGCGGAGTGCACCTGCAACTTCCTCCACCAGATGGCGCTCTACAGGCGGCAGTGGCGTCTGCACTTACCTCAGACCATGCTGACTCTGCTGGTATGTGTGTCTGTGTTTAGTGTGTATGTGTGTATGAGAGTGTGTTGTTTGTGTGGGTGTGAAGCGTGTGTGTAGTCTGTAGTGTGTGTTTGTGTGGTGTGGTGTGTGTGTGTATGTTAGATTTGAACGATGAGTTACTTTTATGTCAATATTTCTTGTGGAGACTATTGTTATTTGGCACTGGGTTGAAATATATGGGAAAAAAAAGAAAGAAATCAATTGTTTTCTTTTTATCTTTTGTGGGCTGCAACTCCCACATTCGCTCAAGTCTTTGAGTGTGTTTTTACGTGTATGGACCTGTTTCCCTGCCATTTAGGGAGCCATAATCCCTTTTCAGGGGTGCTCATTGTTGTGATATTATTTTGCGTTACATAGTAGTGTGTGTCACAGCTGATGGTTCTGATATGTCCATGTTGTAATGGTTGTGGTATGTCCATGTTGTAATGGTTGTGATGTCCATGTTGTAATGGTTGTGGTATGTCCATGTTGTAATGGTTGTGGTATGTCCATGTTGTAATGGTTGTAGTATGTCCATGTTGTGATGGTTGTGGTAATGGTTGTGGTATCTAATGGTTGTGGTATGTCCATGTTGTAATGGTTGTGGTATGTCCATGTTGTAATGGTTGTGGTATGTCCATGTTGTAATGGTTGTGGTATGTCCATGTTGTAATGGTTGTGGTATGTCCATGTTGTAATGGTTGTGGTAATGGTTGTGGTATGTCCATGTTGTGATGGTTGTGGTATGTCCATGTTGTAATGGTTGTGGTATGTCCATGTTGTAATGGTTGTAGTATGTCCATGCTGTAATGGTTGTGGTATGTCCATTTTTGATGCATTATGTAGCAGTGTGTATTACATTCGATGGTTACAGTACATTTTCTGGTGTTGTCGTGTGCAGAGCTCTATGCTGAGCATGGTGCAGACCTTTGTGTCTCTGCTGATTCGACCGCGCTATCTGCAACACGTGTTGGAGGTACGGATGCTTCCCTCTTTGGTGTTGTGTGTCTCTGTCCTCTGTTGTTATTATTATTACTACTACCCCAGATTGACATAAGCTTTACATTTGGGCCAACAGCAAAGTGAGAGCTGTATTATCAATGGTTTCTCCAGTCAATGGGAAACCATTTACAGCTTAGTCTTTTGTGAAGGACTATGACTCTCAAACTAGGAGGCAAAATTGCACTGGTTCTTAGTGCTGCAGCCTTGTGGGCTAGTTGGCCTTTGGGAACCATCCCAACGCCGACTGTCCTAAAACCCTCTTGGCCAAGAGAGTGGGGATGAAACTTGGGCAAGACACTCTCCACTATAATCAATTCTAGCCCAAATAGTCGGAACAGCAGTTGCCTCCTCTGCTGTTCTGATGGTCATAGTCGGATACGACTGACTATCATATATATATATATATACCCCCTTTTTTATATATTATAATTATTATTTATTTACTTATTTATGTACGCTTATCTATTATTTATTCACCTTTTTTTTTTCCTTTTTTTTTTCTTTTTTTTTTTTCTCAAGGCCTGACTAAGCGCGTTGGGTTACGCTGCTGGTCAGGCATCTGGATTTGTCCGAACGCAGCGACGCCTCCTTGAGCTACTGAAACTGAAACTGTCGTCTGTTGGCAGTTTCTCTTTTTTTCCTTTTTTTTCTTTTCTTTTCTTTCTTTTACTTTCTTCTTCTTTTTTTTCTTTTTCTTTTTATACTGTATTCTGTTTAGAGTGGGTTTGAGACATTGCTGCTTTTTGTAGTTTTTTTTTTAATAATTTTTTATTTATGTTTCCTGTTTTTGTTTTTCCTCACTATTTTTTTCTTCCTTTCTGTATAAGATTTTTTTTTTTTTTTTTTTTTTTCCGAAGGACTTTAGTCATATTTGAGTAGCCAGCAGATACTAGGACCCATGATGTCTTTGCAAATGGCTCAGCAGAGAAAGAAGAAAGGAGGAGGGGGTGGGGGGGGGGGGGAGGGGGTATCTTCATTCGTCTCCCAGGAGGAAGCCGTCTCTCCAGATCCACACAGCAACAGAGCGCCAGCCCACCCAGACACGCTTCACACCCGAAGCCTGCACCCCGCTGGAAGCTGCTGTGTACGCTGACACAGCGTGTTGCGTTGTTGGTATGTCACACACACAGGGTGACATTGCAGAGGGCTTCCCCCACCACTGTCTTGTCTGACAAACTGCAAGGCACTGCTGCAAAGTCGCCAAGGCAGTAACGCAGCATGGCATCTTGAAAACAAGGAAAAGAAGAAGTAATGTTAAGTGTTGATGTGAATCTCTTGAACATCCTCTGTTTTAAAAAAAAAAAAAAAAAAATTAAGTATAGTCAGCAGAGCGTGTGTGATTGTGATAAAGCTTTGTTGTGGGGTTGTTTTTTTTTGTTTTTGTTTTTTGACATATTTATTCCGATCAAGTTGAAACAAAAAGCACAATTAACAAGCAGACTTCCTGACGATTTTATCACAGAATAAATCATATGCTTTCCCTCACCCCCCCGAAAGCAGAGTATGGTTGCCTACATGGCAGAGTAGAAACGGTCATACACGTAAAAGCCCGCTCGTGTACATACGAATGAACGTGGGAGTTGCAGCCCATGAATGTAGAAGAAGAAGAAGAAGAAAACGCTTTCCCTAGTGATGATGATAACTTTTTATTATCATTACTATTATTATAATGATCATAATTAGTAATTGTGGCTGCTGTTACTATGATCGATATTATCATTGTGGAGTGTGATTGTGTGATTCTGTCTCCGTCATCAGCGGGGAGGGGAGAGCGGAGACAAGGGGAAGCGATCACTGCAGTCGTCTCCCTTGCTGCAGCATCAAACCTCCACGGATGATGTGGACCACCCGACCTCACAGCTGATCACCACAGAGAACAGGTGACATGCACGCACTGCAGCATGCACACGCACACACGCACGCACACACGTGCGCGCTAACACACACACAGAGGAAGATACGTGTGTGAATAGAATAGAATAGATTTTATTGTCATGAAACCGTAAGGTTTATAAGACACAAGTGCAATGGTAAATGAATGAACGAATGAAAAAACACACAATTAATCAATCAGTTAATGCAGTAAATTGCAGCAGCATTCATAAACAAAATGCAGTAAATTGCAGCAGCATTCATAAACAAATTTTCCCAATCTTGTTTGTATATATTCATCACCTGTTAGCATCACCTGACTGGGAATATGTCCTGTGTTATTCAAATTTTGAATATCCTTTAAAAATTGTTGCCTTAAGGTTTTATATTTAATACAATGATTGTGTGTGTTTGCTTCTGATGCATGTGCGTCTGTCCATTGACAGGATACAGTTTTTGAGTGCGTGTGTACATTTATCATTGTGCATGCGGACCAAGTGCTTGTGTACTTTCATCATGGTGCATGTGTACTTTCATCATAGTGTTTGTGTACATTAATCACAGTGCACATGGCATTCATCATTGTGTGTATTCATCATTGTGCTACTGCACATGCGTCATAGTGCACTTGTACTTTCGCCATAGTGCATGAATGCATTCATCATAGTGCACATGTACATTCATCATAGTGCACTTGTGCATTCATTCTATGCACATGTGCATCCATTTTAGTGCACTTGTACATTCATCAGAGTGCTCATACTTGTATGTACAGGCGCAATAGCCGAGTGGTTAAAGCGTTCGACTTTCAATCTGAGGGTCCCGGGTTTGAATCTCAGTCACAGCACCTGGTGGTTAAAGGGTGGAAATTTTTCCGATCTCCCAGGTCAACATATGTGCAGACCTGCCAGTGCCTGAACCCCCTTCATTTGTATACGCAAGCAGAAGTTCAAATCCGCATGTTAAAGACCCTGTAATCTATGTCAGCGTTCGGTGGGTTATGGAAAACAAGAACATACCCAGCATGCACACCTCCGAAAGCGGAGTATGGCTGCCTACATGGCAGGGTTAAAAACGGTCATTCATGTAAAAGCCCACTCATTTACATACAAGTGAATGTGGGAGTTGCAGCCCACAAATGCAGAAGAAGATGATGAATGCATGTGTGCATTCATCTCCGTGCATGTGTACATTCATTATAGTGCACATATGCTTTGTTCGTTCGTTCGTTTATTTATAGTCTGTTCATCTAAGATGATGATATTAGACTGAAAAAAATGATATTATTATTATCATTTGGATTATTATCATTTCTATCATAATGATGTTTGTTATTATTAATTAGAAATCGACATTTCTGTATATTCAAATGAAAAGGGTGGAGGTGGAGGGGGTGGGGGGGGGGAAGGGGGAGGGGACTAAGAAAGGAAGAGAGAGACAGACAGACAGAGAGAGAGAGAACAGAATGTGGAAAAGATAGAGTACACAATCTAAAATGGAGAGGGTCAGTGTCAGTGATTGGAGAAAGAAAAAAACAACAACATAATATTGGAAGGGTGTGTGTGAGAGGTGGGACGGGGGAAGTGGGATTAGGACAAAAAAAAATTATCAATAATCAAATATTGTATGCACTACTTCTGTAGATTATTTGAAAAGAGGTTCATGTGGGGACCTACAATAAACAAGCAACTGGACTATTTAACACATAGCTAGCTAACTTTAATAAAGAACAGTTTGAAATATATAAAATATATGAAATATATAATGTGCATTATCATTAGTCTGTTGTGTACATTGACACATATTTTTACTTGTGCACAATGTGACACGAATGTGTTCATTGCTGTGTGTTAACACACTCAGTTGGAGTGATGGCCTAGAGGTAACGCGTCCGCCTAGGAAGCGAGAAAATCTGAGCGCAGTGGTTCGAATCACGGCTCAGCCGCCGATATTTTCTCCCCCTCCTCTAGACCTTGAGTGGTGGTCTGGACGCTAGTCATTCGGATGAGACGATAAACCGAGGTCCCGTGTGCAGCATGCACTTAGCGCACGTAAAAGAACCCATGGCAACAAAAGGGTTGTTCCTGGCAAAATTCTATAGAAAAATCCACTTCGATATGGAAAGCAAATGAAACTGCACGCAGGAAAAAATTTTTTTAAAATGGGTGGCGCTGTGTTATAGTGACACGCTCTCCCTGGGGAGAGCAGCCCGAATTTCACACAGAGAAATCTGCTGTGATAAAAAGAAATACAAATACAAAGATCAGGTGTTTACCATGTGTCGATATGCATCATGAGTAAAGGCTTGTATAATTTGCCTCATTTAAAAAGTCCAGGGTGTTGAGAGGATAGACTTTGTGTGTGTGCGTGAGGGGAGAGGGTATTGGAGAGTGTGTGTGTGTGGTAAATCAAGCGGCAGTTTTGTAATATTTGCATGTGTGTGTTTAGCTTTATATTTGTATTTGTATTTCTTTTTATCACAGCAGATTTTGTATTTCTTTTTATCACAACAGATTTCTCTGTGTGAAATTCAGGCTGCTCTCCCCAGGGAGAGCACGTGTCGCTATACTACAGCACCACCCATTTTTTTGTATTTTTTCCTGCGTGCAGTTTTTTTATTTTTCCTATCAAAGTGGATTTTTCTACAGAATTTTGCCAGGAATAACCCTTTTGTTGCCATGGGTTCTTTTATGTGCGCTTAGTGCATGCTGCACGCGAGACCTCAGTTTATCGTCTCATCCGAATGACTATACATGCTGCTTTTTAATCTTCTGGTCCAACCTGTGTTGTGTGTGGTCCTGGCTGTCGGCTGGGATATGTGCGGGTGAGGGATGAGCCTGTGGACGCACAATTAATTTCCAGACAGGTGAATAAAAAGATGTATTGTTGACTCACTTGTGTAAACAAAGTGAGTCTATGTTTTAACCCGTTGTTCGGTTGTCTCTGTGTGTGTGTCTGTGTGTCTGTGTGTGTGTGTGTCTGTGGTAAACTTTAACATTGGCATTTTCTCTGCAAATACTTTGTCAGTTGACACCAAATTAGGCATATAAATAGGAAAAATTCAGCTCTTTCCAGTCATCTTGTTTAAAACAATATTGCATCTCTGGGATGGGCACAAAAAAATTAAAAAATGAAGCCTAATTATATGCAAACTGCATTTACTGTTATATTTGTATTTTTTGTATTCTCTAAACTTGGCACTTTGATCTGATATTCTGACCCAACAACAAGAGCAGTCATTACTATCATTTTTTGTTCAAACAGGAACTTCTTTTGCTGAGCATGGAAGTTTTATTTATTTTGCAAACGTTTTGGTGCAGGGAGTAAAAAAAAAGGAAAATTACTCTGTAATTAATGCTAGGGGACTTAATTCGCTTTAAACTGATCTTTCTCATCTTAAACATTACATTTTGAAATTATACTCAATACATAAAAAGCTTGGATTTTTTTTTAAAGTGTATCACAAGTGAGTCTTGAAGGCCTTGCCTCTCTTGTTTTGTATTGTAGTAGACCTGTGCTGCCTTGTTGATCAGGGTCAGTGGGACTGTCTCACTTAGCGTGTTTTCCTGCCCAAACCCTTGTTCTTCAGTTCCCTCACCGACGGGCGCAATAGCCGAGTGGTTAAAGCGTTGGACTGTCAATCTGAGGGTCCCGGGTTCAAATCACAGTGACGGCGCCTGGTGGGTAAAGGGTGGAGATTTTTCCGATCTCCCAGGTCAACATATGTGCAGACCTGCTAGTGCCTGAACCCCCTTCGTGTGTATATGCAAGCAGAAGATCAAATACGCACGTTAAAGATCCTGTAATCCATGTCAGCGTTCGGTGGGTTATGGAAACGAGAACATACCCAGCATGCACACCCCCGAAAACGGAGTATGGCTGCCTACATGGTGGGGTAAAAACGGTCATACACGTAAAAGCCCACTTGTGTGCATACGAGTGAACGCAGAAGAAGAAGAAGAAGTTCCCTCGCTCACTCTCTGCACCTGATTTTTCTTTCCACTGCAGGTTGTTTCGTCCGTCATTTCACTCTGTTTATCTTTTAGCTTTGTTTTGTTGAAAATCATTCATGTTCAGTTTTGAATTTCAAGAGCTCTGTGAAGACAGCCATTACATATTTAAGATGTAAGGTGCTAATCAGGACTTTGCGTAAGCTTTTTAATTTTTTTTCCCCAAGTTTGGGTGTACAGTTTTGTCACAGTGACATAAGAGGTCATCTTGATAGTGATTCTGTACAACATTATTGGACGTTCATTCTGATGTAAATGGACAAATATGGATTTTTCTTTTGCTATTGGATGTGTACTTAAACTAACTCAAGATAAAGCCACACATACATACACTGACACAGAAACATGCATACGCACGTGGACGCACATGTCTGTCACTTGTCTGCACGAAAAAACGATGTTTTGCACAACAAAAAACCAAATAAAATAACTGGTGTGGATGTTTCCTGTTTTCATGAAATGCAAAAGAAATTCTCATTCTGTTCCATCTATGATTGTGGTGTACTGTTACATGTTGTTAATAAAAGACACTGTTATAACTCAAAAGACATTGTGTTGTGTGTTTTCCCTGTGTCAACAGCATGTTACGCATCATCGGCAAAAGTCTGGCAGTACTGAGGAGTTTTAGTCCAGATCTGTGTCAGGTGTTATTGGATCAGGTAGGTGTTTGTCACCTGGTCTCTGTATTGATTGACGTGTGTCAGGTGATATTGGATCAGGTAGGTGTTTGTCACATGGTCTCTGTATTGATTGATGTGTGTCAGGTGTTAGTGGATCAGGTAGGTGTTTGTCACCTGGTCTCTGTATTTATTGATGTGTGTCAGGTGTTATTGGATCAGGTAGGTGTTTGTCACCTGGTCTCTGTATTGATTGACGTGTGTCAGGTGATATTGGATCAGGTATGTGTTTGTCACCTGGTCTCTGTATTGATTGATGTGTGTCAGGTGTTAGTGGATCAGGTAGGTGTTTGTCACCTGGTCTCTGTATTGATTGACGTGTGTCAGGTGTTATTGGATCAGGTAGGTGTTTGTCACCTGGTCTGTGTATTGATTGACGTGTGTCAGGTGTTATTGGATCAGGTAGGTGTTTGTCACCTGGTCTCTGTATTGATTGACATGTGTCAGGTGTTAGTGGGTCAGGTAGGTGGTTGTCATGTGGTCTCTGTATTGATTGCTGTGTGTCAGGTGTTAGTGGATCAGGTAGGTGTTTGTCACCTGGTCTCTGTATTGATTGACATGTGTCAGGTGTTAGTGGATCAGGTACGTGTTTGTCACCTGGTCTCTGTATTTATTGATGTGTGTCAGGTGTTATTGGATCAGGTAGGTGTTTGTCACCTGGTCTCTGTATTGATTAATGTGTGTCCGGTGTTAGTGGATCAGGTAGGTGTTTGTCACCTGGTCTCTGTATTGATTGACGTGTGTCAGGTGTTAATGGATCAGGTAGGTGTTTGTCACCTGGTCTCTGTATTGATTGACGTGTGTCAGGTATTAGTGGATCAGGTAGGTGTTTGTGTCCTGGTCTCTGTATTGATTGACATGTGTCAGGTGTTAATGGATCAGGTAGGTGTTTGTCACCTGGTCTCTGTATTGATTGACGTGTGTCAGGTGTTAGTGGATCAGGTAGGTGTTTGTCACCAGGTCTCTGTATTGATTGACATGTGTCAGGCGTTAGTGGATCAGGTAGGTGTTTGTCACCTGGTCTCTGTATTGATTGGCGAGTGTCAGGTGTTAGTGGATCAGGTAGGTGTTTGTCATCTGGTCTCTGTATTGATTGACGTGTGTCAGGTGTTAGTGGATCAGGTAGGTGTTTGTCACCTGGTCTCTGTATTGATTGACATGTGTCAGGTGTTATTGGATCAGGTAGGTGTTTGTCACCTGGTCTCTGTATTGATTGATGTGTGTCAGGTGTTAGTGGATCAGGTAGGTGTTTGTCACCTGGTCTCTGTATTGATTGATGTGTGTCAGGTGTTAGTGGATCAGGTAGGTGTTTGTCACCTGGTCTCTGTATTGATTGGCATGTGTCAGATGTTATTGGATCAGGTAGGTGTTTGTCACCTGGTCTCTGTATTGATTGACGTGTGTCAGGTGATATTGGATCAGGTAGGTGTTTGTCACCTGGTCTCTGTATTGATTGACGTGTGTCAGGTGTTAGTGGATCAGGTAGGTGTTTGTCACCTGGTCTCTGTATTGATTGACGTGTGTCAGATGTTATTGGATCGGGTAGGTGTTTGTAACCTGGTCTCTGTATTGATTGATGTGTGTCAGGTGTTAGTGGATCAGGTAGGTGTTTGTCACCTGGTCTCTGTATTGATTGACGTGTGTCAGGTGCTATTGGATCAGGTAGGTGTTTGTCACCTGGTCTCTTTATTGATTGATATGTGTCAGGTGTTAGTGGATCGGGTAGGTGTTTGTCACCTGGTCTCTGTATTGATTGACATGTGTTAGTGGATCAGGTAGGTGTTTGTCATGTGGTCTCTGTATTGATTGATGTGTGTCAGGTGTTAGTGGATCAGGTAGGTGTTTGTCACCTGGTCTCTGTATTGATTGACGTGTGTCAGGTGTTAGTGGATCAGGTAGGTGTTTGTCACCTGGTCTCTGTATTTTATTGATGTGTGTCAGGTGTTATTGGATCAGGTAGGTGTTTGTCACCTGGTCTCTGTATTGATTGACATGTGTCAGGTGTTAGTGGATCAGGTAGGTGTTTGTCACCTGGTCTCTGTATTTTATTGATGTGTGTCAGGTGTTATTGGATCAGGTAGGTGTTTGTCACCTGGTCTCTGTATTGATTGACGTGTGTCAGGTGTTAGTGGATCAGGTAGGTGTTTGTCACCTGGTCTCTGTATTGATTGATGTGTGTCAGGTGTTATTGGATCAGGTAGGTGTTTGTCACCTGGTCTCTGTATTGATTGATGTGTGTCAGGTGTTAGTGGATAAGGTAGGTGTTTGTCACCTGGTCTCTGTATTTTATTGATGTGTGTCAGGTGTTATTGGATCAGGTAGGTGTTTGTCACCTGGTCTCTGTATTGATTGACATGTGTCAGGTGTTAGTGGATCAGGTAGGTGTTTGTCACCTGGTCTCTGTATTTTATTGATGTGTGTCAGGTGTTATTGGATCAGGTAGGTGTTTGTCATCTGGTCTCTGTATTGATTGACGTGTGTCAGGTGTTAGTGGATCAGGTAGGTGTTTGTCACCTGGTCTCTGTATTGATTGATGTGTGTCAGGTGTTAGTGGATCAGGTAGGTGTTTGTCACCTGGTCTCTGTATTGATTGATGTGTGTCAGGTGTTATTGGATCAGGTAGGTGTTTGTCACCTGGTCTCTGTATTGATTGGCGTGTGTTAGGTGTTAGTGGATCAGGTAGGTGTTTGTCACCTGGTCTCTGTATTGATTGCTGTGTGTCAGGTGTTAGTGGATAAGGTAGGTGTTTGTCACCTGGTCTCTGTATTGATTGATGTGTGTCAGGCGTTAGTGGATCAGGTAGGTGTGATTGAGCAGGTGTATGTGATTGTGCAGAGTATGGACATGTACGAGTTCGAACCCCTGGTGGACCTGGGCTTCAGCACGCCCACAGTGGACCAGGAGTCCCCCCTCACCTTCGGTTCCCTCATCTCCTGCGTCACCGCCTGCCTCCGACGCCTGCACAAGGTGAGGCAACCTCATCATCATTGTCGTCATAATCAGCATCTGTCACTGTGATGCTGATGTCTGTCACAGTGGTGTTTATGTCTGTCACTGTGATGTCAATGTGTCTTTCACTGTAATGTTAATGTCTGTCACTGTGATGTTAATGTGTCTTTCACTGTGATGTTAATGTCTGTCACTGTGATGTCAGTGTGTCTTTCACTGTAATGTTAGTGTCTGTCACTGTGATATTGATGTCTTTTCATTGTGATGTCAATGTGTCTTTCACTGTAATGTTAGTGTCTGTCACTGATGTCAATGTGTCTTTCACTGTGATGTTAATGTCTTGTCACTGTGATGTCAGTGTGTCTTTCACTGTGATGTTAATGTCTTGTCACTGTGATGTCAGTGTGTCTTTCACTGTGATGTTAATGTCTGTCACTGTGATGTTAATGTCTGTCACACTGTGATGTTAATGCCTGTCACTGTAATGTTAATGTGTCTGTCACTGTGGAGTGATGGCCTAGAGGTAACGCGTCCGCCTAGGAAACAAGAGAATCTGAGCGCGCTGGTTCGAATCACGGCTCAGCCGCCGATATTTTCTCCCCCTCCACTAGACCTTGAGTGGTGGTCTGGACGCTAGTCATTCGGATGAGACAATAAATCGAGGTTCCGTGTTCAGCATGCACTTAGCGCACATAAAAGAACCCACGGCAACAAAAGGGTTGTTCCTGGCAAAATTCTGTAGAAAAATCCACTTCAATAGGAAAAACAAATAAAACTGCACGCAGGAAAAAATACAAAAAAATGGGTGGTGCTGTAGTATAGCGACGCGCTCTCCCTGGGGAGAGCAGCCCGAATGTCACACAGAGAAATCTGTTGTGATAAAAAGAAATACAAATGTTAATGCCTGTCACTGTAATGTTAATGTGTCATTCACTGTAATGTTAATGCCTACACTGTAATGTTAATGTGTCTGTCGCTATAATGTCAGTGTGTCTTTCACTGTAAGTTAAATATCTGTCGCAATAAGTATGTCTGTCACCATGATATTGATGTCTGTCACTGTAATGTTGATGTCTATCACAGCGTCTGTTAATTCTGATGTTAATTTCTGTTACAATGTCTGTCACACTGTAATGTCAATGCCTGTCACTGTAATGTTAATGTCTCACTGTAATGATAGTCTGTCACTGTAATGTAACTGTCTGTCACTGTAGTGTCATTCTGTCATTGTAATGTTAATATGCCTGTCACTGTAATGTTAATGTCTCACTGTAATGATAGTCTGTCACTGTTATGTTAATGTCTGTCACTGTAATGTCATTCTGTTATTGTAATGTTAATATTCCTGTCACTGTAATGTTAATGTCTCACTGTAATGATAGTCTGTCACTGTGATGTTAATGTCTGTCACTGTACTGTCATTCTGTCACTGTAATGTTAATGTCTCACTGTAATTATAGTCTGTCACTGTGATGTTAATGTCTGTCACTGTGGTGTCACAGTAATATTAATATGCCTGTCACTGTAATGTCAGTTCTGTCAGTCATTGTAATGTCAATCTGTCACTGTTATGTCCAAGACTGTCACTGTCATGTTCATGTTGGTAACACTCTAATGTGAATATCTGTCACTGTAATGTTAATGTCACTGTAATATCATTGTCTGTCACTGTAATGTCAATGTCTGTCACACTCTAATGTGAATGTCTGTCACTGTAATGTTAATGTTACTGTAATGTCAGTGTCTGTCACCATGTCTGTCACACTCTAATGTGAATGTCTGTCACCGTAATGTTAATGTCACTGTAATGTCAGTGTCTGTCACTGTAATGTCAGTGTCTGCCACCATAATGTTAATGTCACTGTAATGTCAAAGTCACTGTGATGTTAATGTGTGTCACCATAATGTCAGTGTCAGTCACTGTAATATTAATGTCTGTCAGATTACTTTAACTGTGATTATTATTGCATATATATGGCTGTGATAGTGTATGATTTACTTTAAATGACTTTTTAAAGATTCCTGTTGTTGTTGTATATTGTGATTATTGATTGTAATGATGGTTTGCCCTAGGTTGACATCTTGATATGGTTTATCTATGTACATGTTGAATGACTGTGATTTACTTGTATTGGTTTTTCTGTTTTACACCACACATGAATTTCTCTTGTTGAGATGATAAAGTATTCTGCGTTCTGAATGTCTGTCGCACTGTAATGTCAATGTCTGTCAGGAGCACTGAATGTCTGTCACACTGTAATGTCAATGTCTGTCAGGAGCACTGAATGTCTGTCGCAGTGTAATGTCAATGTCTGTCAGGAGCACTGAATGTCTGTCGCAATGTAATGTCAATGTCTGTCGCACTGTAATGTCAATGTCTGTCAGGAGCACTGAATGTCTGTCGCACTGTAACGTCAATGTCTGTCAGGAGCACTGAATGTCTGTCGCACTGTAATGTCAATGTCTGTCAGGAGCACTGAATGTCTGTCGCACTGTAATGTCAATGTCTGTCAGGAGCACTGAATGTCTGTCGCACTGTAATGTCAATGTCTGTCAGGAGCACTGAATGTCTGTCGCACTGTAATGTCAATGTCTGTCATGTCAATGTCTGTCGCACTGTAACGTCAATGTCTGTCAGGAGCACTGAATGTCTGTCGCACTGTAATGTCAATGTCTGTCAGGAGCACTGAATGTCTGTCGCACTGTAATGTCAATGTCTGTCGCACTGTAATGTCAATGTCTGTCAGGAGCACTGAATGTCTGTCGCACTGTAATGTCAATGTCTGTCAGGAGCACTGAATGTCTGTCGCACTGTAATGTCAATGTCTGTCGCACTGTAATGTCAATGTCTGTCAGGAGCACTGAATGTCTGTCGCACTGTAACGTCAATGTCTGTCGCACTGTAACGTCAATGTCTGTCAGGAGCACTGAATGTCTGTCGCACTGTAATGTCAATGTCTGTCGCACTGTAACGTCAATGTCTGTCAGGAGCACTGAATGTCTGTCGCACTGTAATGTCAATGTCTGTCGCACTGTAACGTCAATGTCTGTCAGGAGCACTGAATGTCTGTCGCACTGTAATGTCAATGTCTGTCGCACTGTAATGTCAATGTCTGTCACCAATGTCTGTCGCACTGTAATGTCAATGTCTGTCAGGAGCACTGAATGTCTGTCGCACTGTAATGTCAATGTCTGTCGCACTGTAACGTCAATGTCTGTCAGGAGCACTGAATGTCTGTCGCACTGTAATGTCAATGTCTGTCAGGAGCACTGAATGTCTGTCGCACTGTAATGTCAATGTCTGTCAGGAGCACTGAATGTCTGTCGCACTGTAATGTCAATGTCTGTCACCAATGTCTGTCGCACTGTAATGTCAATGTCTGTCAGGAGCACTGAATGTCTGTCGCACTGTAATGTCAATGTCTGTCACCAATGTCTGTCGCACTGTAATGTCAGTGTCTGTCAGGAGCACTGAATGTCTGTCGCACTGTAACGTCAATGTCTGTCGCACCGTAACGTCAATGTCTGTCAGGAGCACAAGTCGCCCTCCCCTCACCGTGTGCAGTCACCACACAGGAAGTCACCCCGGCCCCCCACCTCCACAGAGCCCCAAGTGCCAAAGTAAGTGGTGTGTGGGTGTGTGTGTGTATGTTGTTCGTTCTTTAGTTTAACGTCTTTTCACTGTAAGTGATATTAGACGAGGGAAGGAAAAAAAATCGAGTGGGAGGGGGTGGGTGGGGGGGAATTACTGTGTACGCATACGAGTAAGTGAAAGGGTGTGTGTGTGTGTGAAAATTATTGATTTAAGTTTGTTTAAAAAATAAACAAAAAAAACATAACAATATAACATATTTCTAATGAAAAACTAACAACTATGACAGCGAACCAACTGGACTATTTAACAAGTGTGTGTGTGTGTCCATTCGTTCTTTTGTTTAACTCACTCCAGACGAATAGTTCTGTCCCTTGCTTTTCCCTATAGACGATCCATTTGTTTAGGGTTAGGACAAAAATCACAAAAAAATACAAAACATAAAGTAACTGAATTGAACTCACCGTACTTGACCCACTGACCCCTCTCCTCACGTCGTGTGAATGCCCACCCTCCTCCCTCTTCACTGCTCTCAGAAGCTGAATTACTATCAGTACCTTCTGGCTGGTAGCTTTCTTCACTGCAGATACTTTATTCAACGTCTTCATCATCCTCGTCGGTGTCGAAACCTTCAGTTTGAAGCATTTCAATCACTTCAGCAGCGGTAAAAGCCGCTGTCGTGATCTAGTTTGGTAAAAAAAAATTCCACCTGTATCGCCTGCAACGCCATTTTCGATACGTATGCTGGTTAGCTTCTTGTGTGGGGTCCTGAACTTGCTGGCTCGCTGTGGAGTGTGCTGTTACGGAATCTCATGAAGAAACTTTCCATTCGACCCTTGACACGTTCGCAATGCCCTGTGTAGCTGCGATTGTTATGCTACCCCATGAGGAAAACGTGGAAAAAGTTTTAATTATCGAAACCGCTATAGCATTCCATCGTCCGGAACGCTACCTTACGTCAGGAACGCTATAGCGTTCCATCGTCCGGATTGAGTTAACGTCGTCTATCGATGATTGTGATTTTAGACGAAAGGCCATCACCTTCCCCATCCCACTCATGCCTGAAGTCATTGCTCCTTTCCCTGTTCCCCTCTCCTCAATTAGCATTAAAAAATAGAATACAATAGCAAAATATGGCCAAATGAATACGCTTAATAGCCAAAAAAAAGCGTAAGACGAGACAGAGCGTAAACCTGACAAGATGGCGTGGAGAGTCTTGGCCAAAGGAATGATTCAGCACTTAAAGCTTTTAGAGGCGTTTGATTGGTTAAGAGCGGACCGGGCAAGACGGCTCATTTTTTCACTGTTAGCCATGCAAAATTTGGCCAAGCAGAGCAAACCGATAGGCCTAGTTTGCATCAGTTTGACATGGTAAGTATATGTATCACCAAACATGGAGTATAATACAAACTCCTCCTATAAGCAAAATAACACTAACTAACTGGTTAACGAGTAAAATTACAAGAAGAACCAATGGGGCTCCTAAGTAAGCTCAGAACTATTTCAAACACAAGTTGATTGTCGTATATTGTATGTGTGTACATGTGTCTGTGAGTGAGTGTGTGCATGTCTGTGTGTGTGTGTGCGTGCGTGTTTCTTTGTGTGTGCTTGTATCTTTGTAGAATGTGCCTTTGTATATTTTGTTTTCCTGTATGAATGCATTGAATGTGCATGCAGACTAGTTGAATCTTCAGGACTTTTTATTTTGTGTGTACCCCTGAAAACAGAGTATGGCAGCCTACATGGCAGGGTTAAAAACGGTCATGTATGTAAAAGCCCACTCGTGTACATGTATACGAATGAACGTGGGAGTTGCAGTCCATGAACGAAAAAAGACCCCCCCCCCCCCTAAAATGTGTGTGTGCATGTGTCAGCGTGTTAGTGTCTTTGAGTAAATCTTACTTTATAAGCTTGAATATGCACACAGGTTTTGCTTTTGTAGGTGAAAAGACATTGCAAGAAAACACTTTGCTGCATTACGTAACGAGTGATGACTGTGTGATGCAGGTTTTGCTGCATTACGTAATGACTGTGATACACGATTTTGCTGCATTATGTACTGAATGATGTAATGTGTGATTCAGGACTTTGCTGCATTACGTAATGACTGTGATTCAGGACTTTGCTGCATTAGGTAATGACTGTGATTCAGGGCTTTTCTGCATTACGTATTAAGTGACAGATGTGTGATGCAGGGCTTTGCTGCGCTACGTAATGATTGTGTGATGCAGGGCTTAGGCAGTGACTTTGTGATGCAGGGCTTTTCTGCATTACGTAATGATTGTGTGATGTAGGGATTTGCTACATCACGTAATGATTGTGTGATGCAGGGCTTTCCCCCATTAGGCAATGACTTTGTGATGCTGGGCTTTGCTGCATTGCGTAATGACCAATGCAGGTCTTTGTTGCGCTGCGTAATGAGTAAGGAATGTGTGATGCAGGGCTTTGCTGCATTACGTAATGGAGAACTGTCTGACACTGGCGATGAGCCAGGCCTGTCGGTACCTTCGCGAGCCCTCCCTGCCTCCCCGAGACAAACACTTCCTCAAGCGAGAACTGGGCACTGAACTGGTAAGAAGTGTGTGTGTGTATTACTTTAGTATGTTGGTCTGCTTTTCTTTTTAACTCACTCGGGACGACAAGTTTTCTCCCTTGCTTTTCCCTACAGACGGCCCATTTGTAAGGGTTTGGAAAAAAATTACAAAAAATACAAAATACTGTGTAAGAAAATGAAACTTTCAGAACTGGTTTGTTATGTGTTGAGCTATTACATATAAAAAAAATCAAATTTCTCATCTTATTTTTACAGTTTTGCCACATGTAGAAAATACTGCCAATTTTTCACCCCGAATCACCATACCCATGCTCGCTTTCTGCATTAAAGTCGCTTTCTTCTTCATCATCATCCACCTCTTCAATGTCCGACCCTTCAGTTTGTAGCATTTCAAGTACTTCGGCAACCCTAAAACGTTGTCGTCACTGCCTTGTTCGCTTCACAACATTCTGAGAAGAGCCCGCTTTGCTAACAGGCTGGCACGCGAGCAGATGACCGGTCAGTGACTTTGTCAGCGTGTGTGTGAGATGGGCCACACATCCCAGACTGACCAATCATACTGTTTGATTGTGGAGTGATCCAGAATAGCGCACTCTGCTTGGCTAATCACAAAATCACGTGTACAGCGCATGATGGAATTTTACTTTCAGAGAATGCTATTCCATTTCTCGTCCGAATCCGAATACGTTTTGTGTAGGAATGCGTGAGCATTCCTTCGTCCGGAGAGAGTTAAAGCCAGACACTACAGTCAGAAAACGACTTTTTTTTTCTCTGCAACAATATATCTCCTTTTTTTTTTGTCTGTATCATCACTTGTGGATCACAAAAAAAAAGTGTTCTTGGATTTCTGTAAATACCTGTTGCTATGGAAACAAAATGGCCGCCAAACAATGTATCAAAGAAATCGGGTTTGTGGTCCATGTGATGCATGCAGACACTTTTTGTTATGTGGACATACAAACACACACACACACACACACACACACTCACACATTGACATACACACACACACATTGACATACACACACTCACAAACACACACACACATTGACATACAAACACACACACATTGACACCCTCACTCACACACACACACATTTCTTATCACCACAACCATCATCACCACCACTACCACGATCTGTCACAGAACTCGTTCCTGAGCAGCATGCTGCGTCACTTTCGGCGCGGGGCCACGCCAGGCTCTCCGGGCGACAAGGGCTCAGCAGTGCTCAGCAGCCCTCAAGGGGGAGGGGGAGGAGCCGCCACCACCACCACCACCACCACGGCGGCAGCAGCAGCAGGGGGAGGGGCGGGACTGTCTCGCTCCATGTCGCAGACCACCTTCTCCAGCAGCCAGGACCAGCAATTCTTCCGACTGCTGCAGGAATTCGTGCGCAAGGTGCTGCGATGAGTGAGACTGACTGAACGGCCGTTGTCGACTTGTGTGTACGTTGTCGGCATGGCATGGCACGGCTGCTGTCGTGTCGCTGACCGGGACGGGAGGGGAGGGGGGGAGAGTGATGTCGTCATCGACAGTGATGGTGGTGGTGTTTGTGCTGGGAATGGAATGATGTCAGCAGTGGTGTTGGGAAGGGGTGATGTCGGCGGTGGTTTTGTGAGGAAGTGACATCGGCAGTGGTATTGTGGAAGGATGACATCAGCAGTGGTATTGTGGAAGGATGACATCAGCGGTGGTTTTGTGAGGAAATGACATCAGCAGTGGTATTGTGGAAGGATGACATCAGCAGTGGTTTTGTGGAAGAACGGCATCAGCAGTAGTGTTGTGGAAGGATGATAGTTTTGTGGGGGGGAACAGGACCCAAAATACCAACCCGTCTGGGACTAAAACTAAATAAACCCTTCTGCTGAACAAGTGAAAAAGCAGTCTCTGCGCCTGTCTGTCTGTGTAGGGCAACCAAGCTTTTGACTGTGTCAGTTACGGCGTGAAGGAGCGGCCAGCCACAGTGCAGACCGATCACACTCCTGTCCCCGCTTCCCCCTTTTCAGTTCAGCACCAGTTTAACTGTCTGCTGGCTTGTCCTTGCTCTACAGGTCATCGCTCTTATTTTGTCTCTTTACTTAGGGAGAGCAAGCAGAAATTTAGGGGACAGGGAGATTTTTTTTTTTATTATGTACTTGTCCCTCTGACAACTAAAAAAAATGATCTAGGAATTCCTCACCCTGGGGAATGACATCGGCAGTAGTGTTGTGAAAATGGGGATGACATCAGCAACAGCGGTGCAAAATTCATTTAGGACAAGAGAGTGATGATGGAGAAAGCACATCATCTCAGCGTTAGACAGACAGCGACATCAGAGCAGCCGTATGATGATGTGGAAACTGAAACAAGTGTTGTGGTGTGTGGCAAAGGGAAGTCATCAGCACGGTAATGTCAGCAGGGGACATTATCACCGCTGTCGGTTATGATTGTGTTGTAATTCACGGGGGAGGGTGGGGGGTAGCTTCCAGCATCTTCCACACTCTCGCTGGAGTCAGGGTCTCTGTGTATTCATTTGTTTGTGTTGACTTTTACAGGGAAAATACAAAGCATGTTTTACTTAAATTACAAATTGCTGAGGAGCGAAAATTCCTTTGGGGGTGTGATGTGCGTACTGTGGTTGAAATAAAAAGAATGAATAAATTGGAAGCCTCTGATATCTGTGTTGTTATTTCTCTTCTGATTGTGTTTGGTCACTTACGATCGCTCACTCACACATTCAGAGATGTAAGTTTTCTGTATTCTGTAATGATGTGGCTTGGTTGGTTGGTTGGTTGACTTATGATCTTTACAAGTTGCAGCATCAAACTTCAAGACAATCACTCACCACCCAGCTTCTTCACAAACTGTGTACATGCTATGTCTGTTTACTGTTGGTTTTGTGACTCACTTGTGTAAACAAAGTGAGTCTATGTTTTAACCCGGTGTTCGGTTGTCTGTGTGTGTGTGTGTGTCTGTGTGTCCGTGGTAAACTTTAACATTGACATTTTCTCTGCAAATACTTTGTCAGTTGACACCAAATTAGGCATAAAAATAGGAAAAATTCAGTTCTTTCCAGTCATCTTGTTTAAAACAATATTGCACCTCTGGGATGGGCACAAAAAAATAAAAAATGAAGCCTAATTATATGCAAACTGCATTTACTGTTATATTTATATTTTTTATATTCTCTAAACTTGGCACTTTGATCTGATATTCTGACCCAACAACAAGAGCAGTCATTATTATCATTTTTTGTTCAAACAGGAACTTCTTTTGCTAAGCATGGAAGTTTTATTTATTTTACAAACGTTTTGGTGCAGATAGTAAAAAAGGGAAATTACTCTGTAATTAATGCTAGGGGACTTAATTTGCCACAAGTGAGTCTTGAAGGCCATGCCTCTCTTGTTTTGTTTTGTTTTGTCCCACCATCTGAACAGTTCTTCTTCTTCTTCTGCGTTCACTCGTATGCACACGAGTGGGCTTTTACGTGTATGACCGTTTTTACCCCGCCATGTAGGCAGCCATACTCCGTTTTCGGGGGTGTGCATGCTGGGTATGTTCTTGTTTCCATAACCCACCGAACGCTGACATGGATTACAGGATCTTTAACGTGCGTATTTGATCTTCTGCTTGCATATACACACGAAGGGGGTTCAGGCACTAGCAGGTCTGCACATATGTTGACCTGGGAGATCGGAAAAATCTCCACCCTTTACCCACCAGGCGCCGTCAGCGCGATTCGAACCCGGGACCCTCAGATTGACAGTCCAACGCTTTAACCACTCGGCTATTGCGCCCGTCTGAACAGTTCAACGTGTGGTTCTTCATTTTCCTTTTTCACATGATGATCTTAAGTTTGGGGGTTATTTCCCCCCTAAAACATGTCATCAGGTTTCTGACATGCATGAACGGATCCATTCTTGCATGATTTTTAACTCATTCCATCCTACAGCTGAGTACTGCACAAGTGCCAGTAAGCGTATCTTCGTACAGGAATTGAATCCCGAGTCGACGGGCGCAATAGCCGAGTGGTTAAAGCGTTGGACTGTCAGTCTGAGGGTCCCGGGTTCGAATCACGGTGACGGCGCCTGCTGGGAAAAGGGTGGAGATTTTTCCGATCTCCCAGGTCAACATATGTGCAGACCTGCTAGTGCCTGAACCCCCTTTGTGTGTATATGCAAGCAGAAGATCAAATATGCACGTTAAAGATCCTGTAATCCAGCGTTCGGTGGGTTATGGAAACAAGAATATACCCAGCATGCACACCCCCGAAAACGGAGTATGGCTGCCTACATGGTGGGGTAAAAACGGTCATACACGTAAAAACCCACTCGTGTGCATACGAGTGAATGCAGAAGAAGAAGAATCCCGAGTCATCAGACTGCTTTTTCAACCTATCATCAGAGTGTGACCAATTAAGTAAGGGGCACGACTTGATCAACTTTAGGGTAACGTGCAGGGAAGGTTGGTGAAGCTGAAATCCTTGCAGTACTGAAAGGATTAAAGTGATTTTTCTTGCAGACATGAAAAGGTTGGTAAAAGCATCAAGCTTTATTTACATTGAAGTAAAAATGAAACACATGTGCAATTATCAGCACCAAGAAAAAAAGGAGAATGCAATCTGAAAAAGATGCACCTCTGTGACTGGCTTGTGTTGAACAAAATTCATTCCTCCATCTTCTTGAACACACACTGCCCAACTCCACCTGAATAACTATGATGCCACCCCCCCACCTCCTGATCATAAAGTCAGATCAATAGACATTGTTCTGCTTTCAATAGTTTCATTAGAGTGAAGACATCACACAACATTCATATGTAGCTGTATGAATGTTGTTTGACCACAGTAAATCATCCGACAAACACAGCACAATAATAGTTGTAGTGTTACTTGTTGCAGCAGCAGCAGCAGTACATTAACAGCAAAATAGTGGCAATGTAAGAAATAGCCAAGTTGTAACAAAAACAACAACAAAAATCAACCAACATTAAAACATATATGAATCTGATGCAAAGCAATCCTTTCAACTGAAATTAAATCTAAAATCTTGTTTTGTAGTATTCAATTTTAGGTCTTTCCACTTTAATCATAGATGGGAAAAAAAGGGGTGGGGGAGGAGTGGGGCTGAAGGTTGTGTGTGGAGGGGGCAGTTGTGTGTGTGTGGGGGAGGGGGCAGTGTGTGTGTGTGTTTGGGGGGTGGGGGGACAGTGTGTGTGTGTTTGAGTGAGTGTGTTTGTGTGAGTGAGTGAGTGAGTGCATGTGTGTGTGAACAGTAAAAAGAAAGAAGACATAAGCAAAATGGTTGAAAAAGCTAACATCAAACAACTATATATTTTGTCTTAGTGTGTGTGTAAGTTATTTTACCATACATGTTACTTCAAGAATAACATCTGTCTTTATTCATTTCACTGTTGGCTTTTTAGCCCAGGCAACATCTATTGTCGTATCAGTACATCAATTTAAAAAAAGAAAAGAAAGTTTTCAAAACGCAGTGTCCCAAACAAACATATTAATGTCTTGAACATGCCAATAAAGCCATAGAATTGTGTGTGAAACCTTCAACATAACAATGGATTAAAGTAAACCATTATGATACCCTACAACACCAACCAAAAAACTCATGGCAATGAACTACATGCACTCTGCACCAGAGTCTCCGCCCATTACGTTTCATTTCTCACACCCTGATTACAAAAAGTAGAAAAGTAACAAAAAGCACGTGCATGCAGTACCCAAAAGATACACATGTGAAATTTGGCAAATACAGCTGTGGAAAAAATTAACCAAGCCCATTGCTATGTTTACCATGCGACTATTTATGTCACTGGTGTATTTCTCTCTCCAATCTCTCAAACCTGGAACAGCGGAAGTGATTTTATCATCTCTCTATCTGTCACTGGTTTATTTATCTATCCAATCTCTCAACCTGGAACAGCGGAAGTGATTTTATCATCTCACTATCTGTTACTGGTTTATTGATCTATCCAATGGTTTATTGATCTATCCAATCTCTCAACCTGGAACAGCGGAAGTGATTTTATCATCTCACTATCTGTTACTGGTTTATTGATCTATCCAATGGTTTATTGATCTATCCAATCTCTCAACCTGGAACAGTGGAAGTGATTCTATCATCTCTCTGTCACTGGTTTATTGATCTACCCAATCTCTCAACCTGGAACAGCGGAAGTGATTTTATCATCTCTTTATCTGTCACTGGTTTATTGATCTATCCAATCTCTCAACCTGGAACAGTGGAAGTGATTCTATCATCTATCTGTCACTGGTTTATTGATCTATCCAATGGTTTATTGATCTATCCAATCTCTCAACCTGGAACAGTGGAAGTGATTTTATCATCTCACTATTTATCTGTCACTGGTTTATTGATCTATCCAGTCTCTCAGCTTGTGACAGCCAAAGACCGTGTCCACTGGAGACTGGTCTTTGCAAAGGGGGACTGAAGATCATCTCTGAGACAAACAGCTCTTCAGAACAAACGGGAGGGAAGGAGGAGGAGGAATTTTGTTTAATGTCCCGTCACACATATCGGTGATTGAAGACATTTTGTTAAAGTATTTATGAATACATCTGAGTATTATCGGTTAGAAGGGGTGGGAGATGTGGATGAATGGAGGGTTGGGAGAAACTGGGCAAATGAGGGTAAAAATGTGAGTGAAATATGGAAGAAAAAAAACCAACAACAAAAGGGTTTGGGGGGAAAAGAAGAAGAAGAAGGGAAAAAAAAAAGAAAAAAGAAAGGTTAATACACGAAGAACAAAGTAAATACTGATTTCGGCTTCATGTTAATCGTGGCGTGTAATATTCTGGTAGAAGAGCACCGCTCCTAAAGAGGCCGCCGTTACAATGGCTGAAGTACAGCCACGAACACAGGTCGACGCACAAATGGACCTTGTAGCACTCTCCTACCGAATCCACCGCACAAAAACTCTGATTTCACATCACCAATACACAGATGAATGGGGAATTAACAAGAGACTGTGGGCTGCAGATTCTCTCCCTTGCAGTGTGTGTGGGGACCATTGTGTCATCCAGGATACAGGTCTCCATTCCCACCTCAGGACCCACTCTCAACAGAAAAGAAAAATGCAGTCTGCTTCGTCTACACATTCGTCATGCTGACAGTGAGACCCCAAATCCATCAGCGCAGTCTGACGATCATCTCAGAGGGAGATTTTTGTGAAGGAAAAGAAAAAGTCAAAAAAAAAAGGTACATGGACAGGTCACATAAGTAATCTTCACATGCGGTGAGTTTGCTTTGCGGTGAGAAATTTCACACAGGAAATTTCTTACCACTAAGAAAATTATATCATCATCATCATTAAAATGGGTTGTTTTTTTATGTTTTTTTTTTTGTTTGTTTTTTTTACAAGGCAGAATTTCCAATGGATACTGTTTATTATTGAAAGATGCCTCCTGTCTTCACAACGGTGGAGAACTAATCTTCATCTTTGTAACAATACCATCTGACAAGATCATATTGTACAAGGTTTTCTTCCTTCTGTACAGTAAAAAGTTAACGTTCTTGTGCATGCATGCTTTGAGACACCGTGGTTCACAGATTCATCTATTCACAGAAATGGAACAAAATAACATTGTACATTTCCTCTGGACAGGTTCTTTTCCAATGTGGAAAATGGTCTCTTCAGTAATGATTATCCTGCAGAATACTGTTAAAAGACATGACAAAGTGCAGCTTGTATAAACTTGAAACAACAGCATTCATAGAAAAGTTGAAAAGATTTTTTTTTTTTTTTAATGCGTTGTGCTCATATTCATAACAAAAACAGTTCATTAAAATCAATCATTACATATGTACAACAAGACATGTGTAAAGTTTGGTCCAACTGATAACAAAAAAAAAATGTCCCCATGTCAAGATAAAATATGTCACCACCTTTTTAGTTCATTATGTAAATTAACACAAAAGATATTTTTCACATGATTTTGATCATTTAGGATTTCAACAGTCTTATCAAACATCATTCTGCGTTAACATTTTTCCCCAAAAATAACCAGCAAAGGTAGTTGTTTTTTTTCATATATATATATATAACTGGCAGATAACAATCTGAGTTTCTGTTTGTTCTCAAGTTGCCAAAACAAAGGATATTTTTCTTATCAATAAAGTACGCCAATTCCAGCATACTTTTTAAACATACTTTGAACATTTTTTTTTTTTCTTTTCATACAAACCTGTTGATTTATCTTGAGCTAGGACATGTGTCCTAAGGCTAAGCTTTTGAATTTTCTGATGAAACTCTGTCAATGTACAGAACACATCCAGAGACAGGACTGTCAGATGTGTCCTTCGCTCTGCAGTCAGTGCGTCGTTCAGAACAGCCGAGTTCCATTGTCGTGAACAAAGTGGGGCGTGCTACACTCTTTGTCTTCTTCATGAGACGAGCCTCTAGTCTTGTTCGCTTACTTGGAAGGCGTGAACTTACTTCTCAACGCTGTGTGTTGTCTCGGGTAATGGCACTGCATGCAAAATCATTTTCAACACTGTCTGGCACGAAGTGGATAAAACTAACAACACATTGCATCCATTATACTAGTATCTACTATTAAGGTTATAAAAAGATTTTTTTTTTTAATGTTTAGACATCAGCACAGCAGAGAAAGGCTCTCTCCTCTTGATAATATCAACTGGTCAAAGGATTGCATAATCTCAATTTTTAAAAAAATAATAATAATAAAGATCTCATTCTCAAAGAACCTACGGGTGTTTCTCTTTCTTCCCCACACTTTTTTTTTAATCACCCGGGGAGGTGGGGAAGGGGTGGGGGAAGGTTCTTCTCTTTGATATAAACCAGTCACATTGTGAACAGCTCAGAGATAAAGGGGGCGTGGGGGGGAAAACAACTCCTCTCTGTGTGCTATGATCAGTCAGTTTGTACACAACAACATTAACTCTCTCCATACGAACGGCGAAAGAGACGACGTTTACAGCGTTTCACCCCAATTACCATCATCAAAATATTGCAAGCAGAAGGCTCTTATACTGAAGAGGTGAATGTTGACAAAGAATACCACAGTTCTGACGACGGAAGCTAAAGGTTGGGTCATTGAGGCACCCACTGGACATCCGATGGGTCTGTGTAGAGGAGAAGAGAGGACTGGCCGAACTGAGTGAGTTAACAGATTGTTCTGAGCTGGTGGCTTCAGTTTTCCACTTCCTTAAATACAAAAAAAAAAAATAATAATAATTACCAAAAAGGAAAAACAAAACCAGCAAAAACTGTAAAAAAAATAATAAATAAATAAAAAAATTTAAAAAAAGTGAGAGAAAGAATGAAGGCTACACATGTAGTGTCTCCATGCCTAATTACTATTCCTAATAACCAAGGCTACACATTTAGTATCCACATGTCTAACAACGAAGGCTACTCTAAATATTTAGAGTCCGCATTGCCTGATGATGCAGGCTGCTCGTTTAGAGTCCGCATGTCTGATAACGAAGGCTACACATTCAGAGTCGGCACGTCTGATAACAAAAGCTCTGGGGTCAGTTTCCACATCTCTGCAAAGCGATGTTGATGAAATTTGCGATGCGGTCTGGGTCACTGTGGCGATTAGAAATGGAGCTGACGAAGGCAGTAGTGTCATCCACCAAGTAGATTTTCCTGCACACCACACAGTTCAACATATATATATATATATATATGTGTGTGTGTGACGGGCGCAATAGCCAAGTGATTTAAGTGTTGGGCTTTGAATCTCAGGGCCCAAGGTTCAAATCTTAGTAACCGCGCCTGGTGGGTAAAGGGTGGAGATTTTTCCGATCTCCTTTGTCAGCGTGTGTGCAGACCTGCTAGTGCCTGAATCCCTTATGTGTGGATACGCAAACAGAAGATCAAATACACACGTCAAAGATCCTGTCATCCATGTCAGCGTTTGGCGAGTTATGGAAACAAGAACATACACCCAGTATGTACACTCCCGAAAATGGAGTATGGCTGCCTACACGGCAGCCACAGAAGTGAGAAATACAGAAAGAAATCACACACACACACACACACACACAACAGCCTGCTCTAAACATACACTATTCAACCAACATCTCAGCTTTCACAGACCTTTACAAATATGTTGACTTGATAGCCATGGACAAAGTGAGACATACAGAACACACACACACACACACACACAACAGCAACGACAACAACAACAACAACCCACATAAATCGAGCACACGCACACAACACACTCATTAACAAATGACTCGGTGTTCAGTCTTTTTCTGGTTGTACACAAACACAACAACCACCACCACCACCACCACCACCACCCACATAAATCGAGTACACACACAATATACTCATTAACAAATGACTCAAGTCTTCACGGACCTTTGCTGGTTGTTTCTGGTGATGAAGGTGTCGATCTGAGAGCCGAAGAAGAAGTGCGGGGCAGTGTAGCCGATACTGTGTGGACAGGCACATGTCTGGGGAGTCACCATCTGGATCTGGGGGTCTGCTGGCTCCGTGCCTGTACATACACACGCACACACACACACACACACACAGAGGTGCGCGCACACTATGTATGCCTTTGACACATATACACACATGATAACATTTTCACACACATGTGTACATACACCACCACTACGTATGCCTTTGACACATATACACACATGATAACATTTTCACACACACGTGTACATACACCACCACTACGTATGCCTTTGACACATATACACACATGATAACATTTTCACACACACGTGTACATACACCACCACTACGTATGCCTTTGACACATATACACACATGATAACATTTTCACACACACGTGTACATACACCACCACTATGTATGCCTTTGACACATATACACACATAATAACATTTTCACACACACACACATGTACTTACACTACCATTACATATGCCATTGACACATATACACACATGATAACATTTTCACACACACGTGTACATTCACTACCACTACATTTGCCTTTGACACATATACACACATGATAACATTTTCACACACACGTGTACATTCACTACCACTACATATGCCTTTGACACATATACACACATGATAACATTTTCACACACACGTGTACATTCACTACCACTACATATGCCTTTGACACATATACACACATGATAACATTTTCACACACACATGTACATATATACACTACCACTATATATGCCTTTGACACATATACACACATGATAACATTTTCACACACACGTGTACATACACCACCACTATGTATGCCTTTGACACATATACACACATGATAACATTTTCACACACACGTGTACATACATCACCACTATGTATGCCTTTGACACATATACACACATGATAACATTTTCACACACACGTGAACATTCACTACCACTACATATGCCTTTGACACATATACACACATGATAACATTTTCACACACACATGTACATACACCACCACTACATATGCCTTTGACACATGTACACACATGATAACATTTTCACACACACGTGTACATTCACTACCACTACATATGCCTTTGACACATATACACACATGATAACATTTTCACACACACGTGTACATTCACTACCACTACATATGCCTTTGACACATATACACACATGATAACATTTTCACACACACGTGTACATACACCACCACTATGTATGCCTTTGACACATATACACACATGATAACATTTTCACACACACATGTACATATATACACTACCACTATATATGCCTTTGACACATATACACACATGATAACATTTTCACACACACGTGTACATACACCACCACTATGTATGCCTTTGACACATATACACACAAGATAACATTTTCACACACACATGTACATACACCACCACTACATATGCCTTTGACACATATACACACATGATAACATTTTCACACACACGTGTACATTCACTACCACTACATATGCCTTTGACACATATACACACATGATAACATTTTCACACACACGTGTACATACACCACCATGACTCTGGCTGCTACTGCCCCTTGTTTTCCAACTTGGATTTGAAGACCAAGAGGGGAGGTTAGCATGTTAGTCATATTCTTTCTGTCTTTATAGTTTCTTCAAGGGGAAGGCCCTCATCTTTAACACAAATATCATCACTTTTAAATGAGGAAGGCCCTCGCTTTTAACACAAATATCATCACTTCTAAATGAGGAAGGCCCTCGCTTTTAACACAAACATCATCACTTCTAAATGAGGAAGGCCCTCATCTTTAACACAAATATCATCATTTCTAAATGAGGAAGGCCCTATCTTTAACACAAATATCATCACTTCTAAATGAGGAAGGCCCTTATGTTTCACACAGATATCATCACTTCTAAATGAGGAAGGCCCTCGCTTTTAACACAAATATCATCACTTCTAAATGAGGAAGGCCCTCACTTTTAACACAAGTATCATCACTTCTACATGAGGAAGGCCCTAGCTTTTAACACAAATATCATCACTTCTAAATGAGGAAGGCCCTAGCTTTTAACACAAATATCATCACTTCTAAATGAGGAAGGCCCTCGCTTTTAACACAAGTATCATCACTTCTACATGAGGAAGGCCCTAGCTTTTAACACAAATATCATCACTTCTAAATGAGGAAGGCCCTAGCTTTTAACACAAATATCATCACTTCTAAATGAGGAAGGCCCTCGCTTTTAACACAAATATCATCACTTCTAAATGAGAAAGGCCCTCGCTTTTAACACAAATATCATTACTTCTAAATGAGAAAGGCCCTCGCTTTTAACGCAAATATCATCACTTCTAAATGAGGAAGGCCCTCGCTTTTAACACAAATATCATCACTTCTAAATGAGGAAGGCCCTCGCTTTTAACACAAATATCATCACTTCTAAATGAGGAAGGCCCTCGCTTTTAACACAAATATCATCACTTCTAAATGAGGAAGGCCCTTATGTTTCACACAGATATCATCACATCATCACTTCTTTCTATTTACCAATGTACCAATCTATCAATCAATCTATCTCTGTCTATCCTTGGGAATACCTATCTACCTATCTAAAAATTTCTTGTCCTGTTCATTTATTGTGTCACGACATTAAAAACAGATACAGCTTACACCAACAAATACACCAAACAGCTTACACCAACAAAAAACAACAACACATCTTTCCTCTTTCCCAACAACACTGAGCACCGTAAAAGGGGCAGCGGGTTACTGACCGTTTTTACGAACTTCAACAACGTCAGCCATCATGTTCACCCACTTGGCAGAAGCGTTACTGCCCTGGGACCGGATCTTGTAAACTGAAAACACAGGATCCATGTCCCTTTAGACCCTCAGATCACACCCACGTATCATTATCTTCTTCTTCTTCTTCTTCTGCGTTC
Source organism: Babylonia areolata (assembly GCF_041734735.1). NCBI lineage: Eukaryota > Metazoa > Mollusca > Gastropoda > Neogastropoda > Buccinidae > Babylonia > Babylonia areolata. The sequence goes on from NC_134906.1 coordinate 24,431,494, forward strand.
GTGGACTTCAACTCCCACGTTCACTCGTATATACGCGAGTGGGCTTTTTACGTGTATGACCGTTTTTACCCCGCCATGTAGGCAGCCATACTCCGCTTTCGGGGGTGTGCATGCTGGGTATCTTCTTGTTTCCATAACCCACCGAACGCTGACATGGATTACAGGATCTTTAACGTGCGTATTTGATCTTATGCTTGCGTATACACACGAAGGGGGTTCAGGCACTGGCAGGTCTGCACATATGTTGACCTGGGAGATCGTAAAAATCTCCACCCTTTACCCACCAGGCGCCGTCACCGTGATTCGAACCCGGGACCCTCAGATGGAAAGTCCAACGCTTTAACCATTCGGCTATGGCGCCCGTCCTCGTATCATTATCAAATCTCATCCTTTGCTGCTTACAGTCCAACTGATCACATGATGGCACCGGGGCTGAAAAAAAAACTATAAATAAATATGAATAACAGTTTCAGTTTCAGTTTCAGTAGCTCAAGGAGGCGGCACTGCGTTCGGACAAATCCACATATAACTGTTACACCACATCTGCCAAAGCATCTAGATGCCTGACCAGCAGCGTAACCCAACACGCTTAGTCAGGCCTTGAGAAAAAATAAAAATAAAAATGAAATAAAATAAATTAAAATAAAATAATAATAATAATGATAATAATACAAAAATAAATAAATAAATAAATAAATAAATAAATAAAATAATGATAATAAAAATAAAATAAAATAAAATAAAAAGAAATAAGTAAATAAATAAATAAATAATACATCAAAAGAACTACTACAACTAATAATAATATTCACAAGGTGCAAAAACTTGCTGAAGTCAACTATAAGCGTACAAAAATAAATAAATAAATAAATAATTAATTAAATAAAAATAAAATTAAAATAAAATAAAATAAAATAATTTTAAAAAAAATAAAATAAAAAATAAATAAATAAAATCAAGAGTCAGAGATGATACCAGTGTCAGGATTCATGAACAAGAAGGGGCAATATGAATAACAAACAAAACAAGCAAAACAAAAATGGTTTCAGTTTCAGTTTCAATTTCTCAAGGAGGCGTCACTGCATTTGGATAAACCCATATATGCTACACAACAATATATGCTAGGCAGATGTCAAACCAGTAGCAATACCAAAGGCACTTAGTGAGGCGTACTTTGGACACCACCTACTAAGCCCCCTACTAACGACAATAATGGCTTAGTCGCGGAGCCAGACTGAGTGACCGTCCCACCCAGAGTGTAGTTTAGTATTCAAGCCTTTAAAGGCTGAAAGTAGACCAGATGAACGACAAAACTACGTCCGTGGGCGACAAACGCAGATCTGCACGGATGTAGGTTTGACGTCCATGGGCAGAAATGTGTTAATGTGGGAAATGAAGACTGAGGAACTCGGAATACAAAAGACCATTTCTCAAAGACCGAGATTCTTTAATCTGTCCACAGCACACAAGTCAGCCATCCCAGGGAAAAAACAAGACATGTAAAACAAAATCCATGAAAAACAAGCCTAACAAATGAGCTGATTACTAATTCCAATCAAAATAATAAACGGACAACCCCCGCCCCCCACCCCCTCCGAGTCTTCGCAAAAATCTATCAAAAGAAAAGATTCAAGAATGGTTTCTTCAACTCTTCAAAACCAATTTATTGACTGTATGCTTGTTATTGTGTGCATGTGTGCGTGCGTGTGTGCACGCGCGTGCGTGCGTGCGTGCGTGCGTGCGTGCGTGTGTGTGTGTGTGTGTGTGTGTGTGCATGTGCGTGTGTGTGTTGGGGGGGGAGTAGGGAGCGGCTGGGGGGGGGGGGGGGGGTATGTGCGTGTGTGGGTGTGTCTGTGCACTGTACCTCACATTTTACTGTAAAGTGTTTTGAAGGGTTTGACAGCGCTATATAAACGTACCATTATCATAATCGTAATCATCATCAAATGTGGCATAGTTAGGGGAAGCTCAACAAGGAGACTCACTGTATTCTGAGCTGCAAACCAGGCTGCGGATCTGGTTCAGCGACACATCGTGTCTCCTCGTGTAGCACTGTCCGCACCGACCTGGGAACACACAGCGCATCTGTATGTACACAATCATAACACAGAGCGAACACAACGCTATTTCTACACGCACAGTGTATCGGCATGTACGCAATCATAACACAGAGCGAACACAACGCTATTTCTACACACACAGTATATCTGCATGTACACAATCATAACACAGAGCGAACACAACGCTATTTCTACACACAGTGTATCTGCATGTACACAATCATAACACAGAGCGAACACAACGCTATTTCTACACACACAGTGGCTCTGCATGTACACAATCATAACACAGAACGAACACAACGCTATTTCTACACACACAGTGCATCTGAATGTACACAATCATAACACAGAGCGAACACAACGCTATTTCTACACACACAGTGGATCTGAGAACGTTGATGTTTTTGACTTTTTGCATTCATTATCAGTTGTTTCGCTTGTCAGTTTAACGACTTATCTTTTACGAAGTCCTTTAAGTAATTTCTTGTGATTGTATTTAGATTTTTTTTTCAAATTTTACCCTCATTTGCCCAGTTTCCCCCAACCCTCCATTCATTCACATCTCCCACCCCTTCTAACCGACAATGCTCAAATGTATTCATAAATACTTTAACAAAATGTCTTCAATCACCCATATGTGTGACGGGACATTAAACAAAATTCCACCCTCCTTACCTGAAACAAGGTTCAAGGTCCCCTGGAGACTTTTACAGCCATCAAGGCAATGATTTAATATTCACTGTGTCTAGGGTTCGGCACAGTGACGGGCACCATAGCCGAGTGGTTAAAGCGTTGGACTGTCAATCTGAGGGTCCCGGGTTTGAATCACGGTGACGGCACCTGGTGGGTAAAGGGTGGAGATTTTTACAATCTTCCAGGTCAACATGTGTGCAGACCTGCTAGTGCCTGAACCCCCTTCGTGTGTGTATGCAAGCAGAAGATCAAATACGCCTGTAAATACTCCTGTAATCCATGTCAGCGTTCGGTGGGTTATGGAAACAAGAACATACCCAGCATGCACACCCCTGAAAACGGAGTATGGCTGCCTACATGGCGGGGTAAAAACGGTCATACACGTAAAGGCCCACTCGTGTACATACGAGTGAACGTGGGAGTTGCAGCCCACGAACGCAGAAGAAGAAGGCACAGCAAGGATGCACCCAATCCTCATCCTTCGAGCCGTTTTAAACCTTCCCCGACTGATAACCGTCAGATAACCCATTCACACTTGGGGCAGAGTGAGGAAAACCAAAATGAAGCACCCTTTCCCAAAGACGGAGCACCGTGCCCAAACGGGGGCCTCGAACCCTGGTCACTGGTGAACTGAAGTCTAATGCCTAACCACCTGCCATGGCACCTTAAAATTAAAAATTTTAAATCACTGAAATAAATGAATAAAAAAAAAAGGGGGGGGGGGGGTGGAGGGGGGGCTGAGGGAGAGGACTCGCCTTAAAAAAAAAAAAAAAAAAGACTCAGAAAAGGACTCATCTGAAAAAAGGAACTTTAAAAAAAAAAAGGACTCACCTGGAAAAAAGGACTCACCTGAAAAAGGACTCACCTGAAACCTGAAAAAGGACTCACCTGAAAAAAGGACTCACCTGAAAAAAAAGAACACCTGAATAAAAGGCCTCATAAAAAGACTCCTGTAAAAAGGAATCAAAAAGAACCCACCTGAAAAAAGAACTATAAAAGGACTCACCTGTAAAAAGGACTCAAAAAGAACCCACCTGAAGAAAGGACTAAAAAAAGGACTGACCTGTAAAAAGGACTCAAAAAGAACCCACCTGAAAAAGGACTAAAAAAAAAAAACCTGAAAAAGGACTCACCTGTAAAAAGGACAAAAAAGGACTCACCTCTTAAAATGGACTGTAAAAAGACTCACCCAAAAAAAGGGACTACAAAAAGGACTCAGCTGAAAAAAAAGGACTCGAAGGACTCACCTGAAAAGCAGCGACACTGTCCCTGGTTGTTGCTCCGATTGTTGGCGCAGTACACCTCCAGGTTGACCTCTGACACCACAGGGTCATAGGTGTGTATGCATGTTGGATCTGAAACATACAATCATTACAATCAAACAATGAAAACCCTCTCCCCTTACAAAAAAAAAAAAAAAAAAAAAAGCAACAACCCCCCCCCCCCCCAAAAAAAAAAAAAAGAAAGTAGAACAGCCCCCAAAAAGAAAGCAGAACAGCCCCAAAAGAAAGCAGAACAGCCCCCCAAAAGAAAGCAGAACATGAAAGCAGAACAGCCCCCCAAAAGAAAACAGAACAGCCCCAAAAGAAAGCAGAACAGCCCCCCAAAAGAAAACAGAACAGCCCCAAAAGAAAGCAGAACAGCCCCCCAAAAGAAAGCAGAACAGCCCCAAAAGAAAGCAGAACAGCCCCATCTAACAAACGAGAATGTTGTAGTTGTGTGGGGTGGGTCCTATCTTCCGATACAGCATTTTCCACAACAGGGTAAGGAAGAACAAGAGGGGGGAGGAAAAGGGTATGGACACCTCACACGGGGCGCGTCCCCCGGGTGGCGGATGGGGGAGCCCTCCCTTTGGGGGTTGCACCAAATGATACGGAATAAGGTGCCGTGGACCCACATAGTCTAGGAGAAGGACAACTCTGATTTCAAACCCGGGCAGATGGAGTCCGTTAGCCTCAGCAGGCAAGTCCTTCCAAGAGAAGGAAAACTCCCAAGAGAAAACCCGGCCAACTGTAAACAGTTACCAGTACAGGAGATCACCGAAGACGGATTTCTATAATATCTTGGTTGAGTCAGTTTTTGCCAAAAGTCACACAAAGCAGGGAAGCATAACAAAAAATGTAATTCATCTTCCATACCCAGACTGCATAAATGGCATGTAAACATAGGTTCATTCAAAATGCTGCACCTAAAGAATAACGAATCTAAATTTAGTCATTGCACATTTTATATATCTGTTCAATCCCAACTCAAAGTATGGCTTAAAACAGAGGATGCGGATGTGGATGTTTTATTCATTTAAAGGCCACTGCCCCTCATGAAGGGGTAAAATACACAAACAAGCACAGTCACTGAAGAAAATTAGTAAGTTGCTACATATCTGATAGGTAATGCCTTGTACAAGTATACTGACAAATTCCTTATGATGCTTTCTTCTTCAGATGCCAGAAGTGGACTTAAATTAAATTGATTCAGATATCTATAAAAGTAAGTGCGATATATCACACTCTCAAACTAGTTAAAGCAGGACAACATAAAACAAAATGCAGCTCATCTTCATTCCACTTTTTGCACAATCGACACTTTTAATCATGTGCAGAATGTTTTCCTGTAATGATGATAATGCTGAGAAATTTCTGAAATACCAAAACAGAATCTTGTCATAATGAATCTAAAGTGTCTGTCTAAGTTCATACACAGGTAAATCCTAACATCATGCCAGTACAAAATGTCCTAGAACATGCAAAAACTATCGCTATTATCAGTTTCAGTTTCAGTAGCTCAAGGAGGCATCACTGCGTTCGGACAAATCCATATATGCTACACCACATCTGCCAAGCAGATGCCTGACCAGCAGCGTAACCCAACGCACTTTGTCAGGCCTTGAGAAAAAAAAAAGGTGAATAAATAATAGATAAATACATAAAAAACTACTACCACTACTAATAATATGTATAAGGTGCGAAAACTTGATGAAGTCAACAATAAGCGTACATAAATCAGTAAATAAATAAATAATTAAATAAATAATAATTATAATATCATCAGCATTAACTCTCTCCATACGAACGGCGAAAGAGACGACGTTAACAGTGTTTCACCCCAATTACCATCATCAAAATATTGCAAGCGGAAGGCTCTTATACTGAAGAGGTGAACGTTGACAAAGAATACCACAATTCTGACGACGGAAGCTAAAGGTTGGGTCATTCAGACACCCACTGGACATCCGATGGATCTGTGTAGAGGAGAAGAGAGAACTGGCCGTACTGAGTGAGTTAAGAGTGGAGACAGGTAGAGAGTTCCAGGGGTCCCTCCACTTACCAGGATCTTCGTGGGACTGCACGGTCACAATGGCCGGGTTACGACGCTGGACAGGGCGTCGCTCAATGGCGCGGAACGACACACACGTGCTCTGGTTGTGTGGCACCTGCAATGCCAGAGAGGACAAGTTTTTCTGTTTGTTTGTGTTTTGTTTTTTCTTCTCCAGAGTAAGAACAAACTGTTACAGAAAGGAAACTGTTGTTTTGTTGATTAATTTATAGTCTATTCCTCAAAGATGATGATATTAGACTAAAAATAAATGTTATCGTTAACATTCCCATTGTTATTATTAGAATATCATTATTATTTCTATCATCATTGTTTTTTTATCATTATTACTTAGAAATCATCATTTCCGAAAATTAATGTCAGGGGAAGAATTATTCAACTGAAAAGGGGGCAGCTGAGGTGGAAGGGGGGCAGGGGGGTGTGGGGGGGGGGGGGACTGAGGAAGAAGAGAGAGAGACAGAGAGAGAGAGGGAGGGAGGGAGGGAGAACAGAATGAGAAAATAAAGCACAAAATGTGAAATGGAGAGGGCAAGTGTCAGTGATTGGAGAAAGAAAAAACATCATATTGGAAGGGTGTGTGTGAGAGGGGGCTGATGGGGGAAGCGGGATTAGGACAGAAAATTAATAATCAATAATCAAATCAGAAAAGAAACTCCCCCCCCCCCCCCCCCCAAGATTATAATTATTCAATCTAACATATTTACCATAACCCACTGGTACAGACTCTGGCAAGGGGTCTTGATTCCTATCCTACGAAAAATGCTTACTCTGCCCAAGCGGAGATATCGAAAGTAGCTATGACTAGTCAGTAGCCTCCCTTGGTAGATTACCTCCCTTATGTTATGCAGCAATCATGTCTGTGGTGTTTCTGGTTTCTCCTCATTTTGTTTCATTTCTTCCTCTCCTTTAACCCCTTAGTCGCTGAACCTTTGTGAACTGAGATCAGTGCGGGAGAGGCTGAAAGACAGGTTTTTTTTTTTTTTTTGGGGGTTTTTTTTGTGAACTTATCAATTGTGCCATTGACCCTGCTGAACTAAAGTCACGCAGTACAGTCCCCTGGGAAAGAAGTCAACAAGAAGAGTGGTTAGCATCGCGGACTGACGGCTGGGAGGATGCAGGTTCGAGAAAGTACAAGATCAGCACTCTATGCTACAAATGTATTCACAAATCAGCCCCTTCCTATCTCTGTGGCTGCCTTCACCTCTACACTCCATCTCGCTCACTACGATCAGCTTCGGATCCACTCCACTTATGCATACCCAGATTTAAACTCTCGACTGTTGGCCGCCGTTCTTTCTCTGTCTCTGAACCTTGCAATTGGAATGAACTTCCTCTTTCGCTTCGTCAAGTCTCCACACTCAGCTCTTTCAAGTCTGGCCTTAAAACTCACCTCTTCCCAAAATAGCCTCCCTTCCCTGCCTCTTCCTTGTCTTTAGTTTCTCCAGTTTTAGAGTTATGCATGCGTGTGAATGACTGGTGTGAAAGCGCTTAGATTTGTCTATGCACAAGATTCAGCGCTATATAAGTACCATTATTATTATTATTATTATTATTATTATTATTATTATTAATCCCAGTGGAGGTGGGTTTTTGAGCTCGTGGCCAGCTCCTACCCAGAGTTGAGAGTGCTGTGGGCTTAAATGGGGAGACTGGGACCACACAGTCGAGTGTCATTCAATTCAAGGATGCGTCTTTGGGTGTGTTGCTCTAATTACTTGACCAACACTGCAAGTGTCTGTATCTCTCGGGCCTGGTTAATGCCAGGATATCATTACGACAGGAAGCGTAGAGTACAGCCTTGTCACGCAGTCCCAAACCAAAATGGACCTCCATGGCAACATCGTCATTGTTATCATCGTTCTCCTCCTCCATCATCATCAATATAGACAAAACAGTCTCAAAGTCTGTGGCCTTTCATGCCCTGCTCCCATGGTGACCTCAGTTTTGATACCCCTCTACTTCTGTGCTTGGGGTGAATCCTGTCAATGTCTTCAGTGCCGGCACATTCATGGGGGAGGGGCTGTTGTTTGAGGGGCGTGGTGGCGGTCTCCACTCTGGGAAGGACGTTCACTCAGTCTGGCTCCGTGACTAAGCTATTATTGTCGTTAGTAGGGGGCTTAGTTGGTGGTGTCCTAAGTACATTAAATCAGAACAGGCACCACTGAACACCACTGAAGTGACTCAGCTGCAATGCAGGGTCTCCTCTGGTGTGTGGTCTCCTGGCGACCTAACATCGATGGTTCCCTGCGGACTGCCGACGCTGGAACTGTGACAGACGAACCCGGGTGTGGCCATGCATGGAGGAATCTAAATGAGCGGCGTGGGAGTAATGCCACTGAAACGGTGCAATTTTTTTTTTTTTTTTTTTTTTAAAGAAAAAAAAAGGAGAGTGGTGACTTGACAACCGGACCTCCAAGCTTGGTTTTTTTCTCAGCTGTTGTTGTCTCGTTTGTTATTTGTCAGATGGATTTCCCCCCATCTCCTCGACAAAGGTGGCGGTACGTTGCAGGTCCTCCAGTCCTCCTTAGAGCTTCCGGGCCGCTGGGATTGGGTCGGGCTTTACCTCAGTGAGGCGACAGCTCTCTCAGTGATGGGGGAACTCAGTAGCAGCAGTTAAGGGGTTAAAAAAAAAAAAACCCATAAAATTTGGTTCGTTCAACTTTCTTGATTAATTCTCTTTTTCATTTTCAAGTCAATCGTAAAAAAAACAACGATATATGAATTTTATACCTATGTCTCTGTAAAATAATAATAATCTTTGCTCTTATAAGAAAAACTTAAACAATATGTTTGTGTTGTGTGCGTGCGTGTGTGTGTGTGTGTGTGTGTGTGCGCGCGCGCACGTGCATGTGTGCACGTGTTATCTGAGTTCATGTATACGTTTTGATTCTTCCGAACATGCATGAAAATTCGCTTTTTTTTTCTTCCCCCCAAACACCAGAAACAAATTTCTGACCCCACCCTCACCCCCAATGTTTCTCGTCAATGATAACAGTCCGTACATTGGTCAGTTAGTTGTTTCTCATTAACAATAAAGTAATCCTATCAGTCGGCAGATCTGCTGTTTTCTCAGTCATCCTGTGTCCGATGGTTGGTCAGTTACTGCAAGTTAGTGGTCAGCAGGTTGGCTCAGTCACTGAGTCGGTTGACTGGATGAACTTTTTACCTGGTTGAATTTCATTTCCACTGCAGTTTTCTCTTCCACGTAGATCAGGCTGCTTAGCGACAGTGACTCTCGATTCTCATAGATCTGGGGGGGGAAAAAAATCAATAGCTGTGTGAAAATGTGTGCAGATAAGTGAGCACAGTCTCTCCATATATGCGCACACACACACACACAACAACAACAACAACAAACAAACAAACAAGCACATATGCAACACACACACACACATATGCACACACACACACACACACACACACACACACACATTCACACTTGTTTTTTCATGAATAGATATTAGATACATATGTGTGGGAGAGCGTGCATGCACATACATGCATGCATGTGTACGTGCACACACATGTGCACACATACATGTTTGTGTGTGTATGTTAGTGTGTGTCTTTGTTTGTTTGTGTGTGTGTGTGTGTGTGTGTGTGTGTGTGTGTGTGTGTGTGTCCATATGTTTGTGTGTGTATAGGTGTGTGTATGTTTGTGTGTGTGTGAGCATAATATGTGTGTGTGTGTGTGTGTGTGTGTGTGTGTGAGCATAATATTTGTGTGTGTGTATGTGTGCGTGTATGTTTGTGTGTGTGTGTGTGTGTGTGTGTGTGTGTGTGTGAATGTCTATGAGTTCACCACCTGTCCTGATGCACTGCCAGTTTCCAACACCATGAAATGTTTTTGTGTGTATGTTCAGCTTGTGAGCCACAGAGGTGAAGAACCAAAACAGATCTGCCGTGCTACGACATCCATCCATTCAGCAACCTTGGAGACTGGGGGGAATGGGAAATCACTCTGATCTATCACTGTATGAGAGCACTTGCTTCCCTTAGGCCAGCAGCACTGTCTTTGGGAAATGCTTCACAACACACTCACCCTTTCCAGGTCCTGACGGTGGGGTGCGTACCCACTGAGCATGCCAATGCTCAGTATCGTACGGTCAGCGTACATGTTCTCCGTTGACCTGCAACACACACACAACCGCCGCCACCAGTTTCACTTTCAGTTTCAGTTTCTCAAACAGGCATCACTGCATTCAGACTGACATTTATTTATTTATTTATTTATTTATGTACGCTTATAGTTGACTTCATCACGTTTTTGCGCCTTATACATATTACTAGTAGTGGTAGTAGTTATTTTTTTATGTATTTATCTATTATTAATTCACCCCTTTTTTTCTTCTTTTTTTCTCAAGGCCTGACTAAGCGCGCTGGGTTACGCTGCTGGTCAGGCATCTGCTTGGCAGATGTGGTGTAGCATATATGGATTTGTCCGAATGCAGTGACGCCTCCTCGAGCTACTGATACTGAAACTGAAACTCATGACTAATCCTATATATACGCTACGCCACATCTGCTGGGCAGATGCCTGACTAAGCAGCATTACGTCGTCTCTTTCGCCGTTCGTATGGAGAGAGTTAAAGCTAGCTAGTTATGTGTTGAATAGACAAGGTGGTTGTTTATTGTAGGTCCCCACCTGAACCGCTTTTCAAATAATAATCTACAGAAGTAGTGCATACAATATCTGATTATTGATTAATTTTTTGTTGTAATCCCACTTCCCCCGTCCCGCCTCTCACACACACCCTTCCAATATTATGTTTTTTTTCTTTCTCCAATCACTGACACCCACCCTCTCCATTTTACATTTTGTACTCTATCTTTTCCACATTCTGTTCTCTCTCTCTCTCTCTCTCTCTCTCTTCCTTTCTTAGTCCCCTCCCCCTCGCCCCCTACTACTAATACATTAAAATAAGCAATAAAATGAAATGACAATTCAATGTTCAATACCATGAGTACTTAATACTCAACGGCAAACTGACATGGGGACACAAACACAAAACAGCCTATACTATGACGAAAACAACCTTGACAACAAAACTAAAGGCAGAAATGAATATCAACAATAATAAGAACATAACAACAACAAAAAATAAAGCACCTGATGCAAACTTTAATACAACAATGAAGTACAACATCATCAACAAAAAACAAGAACAGTTCTTCTGCTGCTACTACTACTACAAATAATGATAATAATGACATCAATAATATTATCAAATAATGCAAAAAAACAAAAGTGACAAAAAAAGACAACAACAAAAAAAAAAAAGGATGGACAGCATGTAAGCAATGATAATTTCTTCTTCTTCTTCTGCGTTCACTCGTATGCACACGAATGGGCTTTTACGTGTATGACCGTTTTTACCCGGACATGTAGGCAGCCATACTCCGTTTTCGGGGATGTGCATGCTGGGTATGTTCTTGTTTCCATAACCCACCGAACGCTGACATGGATTACAGGATCTCTAATGTGAGTATTTCAGTGATCTTCTGCTTGCATATACACACGAAGGGGGTTCAGGCACTAGCAGGTCTGCACATGTTGACCTGGGAGATGGTAAAAATCTCCACCCTTTACCCACCAGGCGCCGTCACCGTGATTCGAACCCGGGACCCTCAGATTGACAGTCCAACGCTTTAACCACTCGGCTGTTGCGCCCATCAGCAATGATAACAACAATACTAAAAACAAAAGCAAGAAAAAGAAGAAGAAGAAGAAGAAATAACATCACCACCAACAACAATAACACTAAACACAAAAGCAAGAAAATGGACAACAACAACAACAACAACAACAGAAACAAAAGCAAGAAAATGAACAACAACAACAACAACAACATTAGAAACAAAAGCAAGAAAAAGAAGGAGAAATAACATCACCAACAACAACAATAACACTAAAAACAAAAGCAAGAAAATGGACAACAACAACAACAATACTATAAATAAAAAAAAGGAAAAAATAACACCACCACCAACAACTAACAATTTTTTTAAAACAAAAAACCCCCAAAAAGGGAAAAAAATACGAAGAAAAAAAGAAATGAGAAAAAAAAAAAATTTAACCCCAAAAAATAACCCTTTTTTAAAAAAAAAGGAAAAATAAAAACCACACAAAAAACCAAAAAAAATAAAAAACCCCTTTTTTTAAAAAGAAAAAGGAAGAAGGAAAAAATAAATAAAACAACGGGCAATAAATTTCCCAAAACCGGGGGGAAATTTTGAAACAAAAAAAAAACTAAAAGAAAGGGCAAGAAATAGAAAAAAGAAGAAGAAAAAAACACACCACCAACCAAAAACAAAACCCATTTTTTAAAAAACAAAAACAAGAAAAAAGGAAAAAAAAAACCCAAAAACAACAACTAAAAAAAAAAAAAAAAAAAAGGAGAAAAACACCACCACCAACAACAAAAACAGCACCTTGCACCTTAAATGAAATGGAAACCGGGGGGAATTGATCTGACGGTGGGAGTCGGGCCCATCTCCATGTTCAGCACTGGCTGATCTCCTTCTCCTGTTGTCTCTGCTCCCACCATCGTCACATCCCATCTGGCAGTACTGACACATCTCGCTCCTGCCAGCATCAGTGCAGCAGTTATCAAACAGCCGCTGTGAAAACGTGTTCTTTTGTGCCCCCCTTTTAACTCACTCAGTACGGCCAGTCCCCTCTTCTCCTCTACACAGACCCCTCGGATGTCCAGTGGGTGTCTGAATGACCCAACCTTTAGCTTCTGTCGTCAGAATTGTGGTATTCTTTGTCAACATTCACCTCTTCCGTATAAGAGCCTTCTGCTTGCAATATTTTGATGATGGTAATTGGGATGAAACGCTGTTAACGTCGTCTCTTTCGACGTTCGTATGGAGAGAGTTAATAACAAAATCACCAAACTATGAAGAAAATTTACTGCATTTTATAAAAAAAAAAAAATTAACTCTTTCACTACCAAGTTTCTGTGTGGAAAAAAAAACCCACTCCCCAGTGCCAACTATTTTCGATAGGATGCTCTCAGTCACAGGCTTCTGTTCATGTCAAAACAACACAGAGGACTTGTTCAGTTCAAACTCAGTCAGGGGGCAAAGGTTACTGGCAGGAAACTGGCTGCAGCTGTCAAACTTTGTTACAATGTGAAAAAAAAAGGTCTTTTTAATGTTGACTCCTCAATGTCAGCTAAAGTCGCCAATGGCGGTGCACTGACTAGTCTACTAAAGTTGCGTGTGGTGGTGCAAGAGTTAAACCACAACAAAAATTTTACTGCTCCTTCATAAAATCATTAAGCCACTATGAAAATGCATTACTTCCTGACAAAATCACCACACTGCTAAGAAAACATACTTTTTCATAATTACTAGATGTATACAACAACAACCCTTTCTCCTCAATTCTTTACTGACTTCAGATAATTTTTTCGGTCAACAGATAATTTTTCTCATTTTTTTGTAAATTCAACTGATGTCTACAAATAATGTTTCTCCTTGGCAAAATCATTGCAGAATACAGATGATTTTCGTTTTTCTTGTAAATTCATTGCTGACTACAGAAAACTTGACACTTGTTCATAAATTCCTTGCTGATTACAGAAAATTACCTGTAAAATATTTGTTGACTTCAGATAATGTCCACCTTTCTTTTTTTCCCCACCCTTTTCTTTCTGTTTTGATGTTACATCATTTCATTATTTTTTTAACAGGTCATTTAACTCACTCAGTACAGCCAGTCCTCTCTTCTCCTCTACACAGACCCCTCGGATGTCCAGTGGGTGTCTGAATGACCCAACCTTTAGCTTCCATCGTCAGAATTGTGGTATTCTTTGTCAACATTCACCTCTTCAGTATAAGAGCCTTCCACTTGCAATATTTTGATGGTGATAATTGGGGTGAAACGCTGTTAACGTAGTCTCTTTTGCCGTTCGTATGGAGAGAGTTAATGTCCCGTCACACATATGGGTGATTGAAGACACTTTGCTAAAGTATTTATGAATACATTTGAGTATTATCGGTTAGAAGGGGTGGGAGATGTGAATGAATGGAGGGTTGGGGGGAAAGTGGGCAAATGAAGGTGAAATGAGGGTGAAATTTCAAAAAAAATTTCTAAATACAATTACAGGAAATTACTTAAAGGACTTCGTAAAAATAGAAGTCATTAAACTGACAAGAGAAACAACTGAAAATGAATGCAAAAGGTCAAAAACATCAACGTTCTCAGTCACTTGTGAAGACACACTTTCGTGTACATAAGACTTCATCAAGTTACAGTCAAAAAGTATATGCTTAATTGTCAGGTTACTAAAGCATATGCACTTGACATTAGAATAACACTTGGTCTGTAATGAATTTGATAACAGTCTGAGAGCTAAACTCAGAACTGGTCTGCGAATCGGACCAAAGTCTAAGAGATCAACTGACGAGGTTTTAGACTTGAATTCAAGCACCCATAAAAGTCTCTTTCTAGTATATTGCTTATTTCCTTGTATGACAATGGGCAATATACTTTTATACTATCTGTATGATTCTTTGCTCCCCTTTTTGCTGTGTTCATGAGAGTTTAGGTTCAAAGTGCAGAAAATCAATCCGATCATCTAGTCACTCAGATGAGAAGACAAATCAAGGTCTGCGTGCAGCACACACTTGGTGTGCTGAAAAACAAACTGTAGCAACATAAGTTTTAGCTTCTAGCAAAATTCTGTGGAAGGAATCCACTCCGAGATGTACACAAACATATATGCATGCACACAAGGCCTGATTAGCGCACTGGGTTATGCTGCTGGTCGGGCATCTGACTGGCAGATGATGTGTAGCGTATATGGATTTGTCCGAACACAGGGATCCCTCCTTGAGAAACTGAAACTGACTGACCGTCGTGTGCAGATCAACCAAGAACATGTACATGAACATCTGCCTGGCAAGATTTGGTGTGGCGTATATATATGGATCTGTCTGAATGCAGTGACGCCTCCTTGAGAAACTGAAAATCTTCTTCTTCTTCTTCGTTTGTAGGCTGCAACTCCCACGTTCACTCGAGTGGGTTTTATGTGAATGACCATTTTTTACCCCACCATGTAGGCAGCCATACTCCGTTTTCGGAGGGGGGGGGGTGCATGCTGGATATGCTCTTGTTTCCATAACCCACCGAACGCTGACATGGATTACAGATTCTTTAACATACGTATTTGATCTTCTGCTTGTGTATACACACAAAGGGGGTTCAGGCACAAGCAGGTCTTCATGTATGTTGACCTGGGTAATTGGAAATATCTCCACCCACCACCCACCAGGCGCCATTACTAAGATTCAAACCCGGGACCCTCCGATCGAAAAGTCCATGCTTTAACCACTCAGCTACTGCGCCCATCTAAACTGAAACTGAAAAAAGAGGAGCTTGAAGCCTCACTGCTGACCCATCATCCTGCCAGTTGTAGGAGACGGGCCGACGGGTGATGGTGACGTTGTACTGACAGTCAGCGTTGGCCTCCACAGGCACGTTGTACTCCACTCTCACCTGCATCTGCCCCAGGCCCGTCCCCCGCGTCTCCACCCGCAGCTGTCGGCCCACAGGCACCTGAAAGGAAAAAAAAAATCACACGGTTTTTGACTCACTTGTGTAAACAAAGTGAGTCTATGTTTTAACCCGGTGTTCGGTTGTCTGTGTGTGTGTGTGTGTGTGTCCGTGTGTCTGTGTGTCCGTGGTAAACTTTAACATTGACATTTTCTCTGCAAATACTTTGTCAGTTGACACCAAATTTGGCATAAAAATAGGAAAAATTTAGTTCTTTCCAGTCATCTTGTTTAAAACAATATTGCCCCTCTGGGATGGGCACAAAAAAATAAAAAAAGAAGCCTAATTATATGCAAACTGCATTTACTGTTATATCTATATTTTTTTGTATTCTCTAAACTTGGCACTTTGACCTCTTATTCTGAAACAACAAGAAGAGGAGTCATTATTATCATTTTTCGTTCAAACAGGAACTTCTTTTGCTAAGCATGGAATTTTTATTTATTTTGCAAACGTTTTGGTGGAGTTGGTAAAAAAAGGGAAATTACTCTGTAATTAATGCTAGGGGACTTAATTTATCACAAGTGAGTCTTGAAGGCCTTGCCTCTCATGTTTTTTTTATTTCCCCCCCTTGCACAGAAGATTCTATTCTTGTCCATCAATACAAATCAACCATCAACATTCAGCACATAACGGATCAGTAACATTTGACATTCAATGAAGTCATCACCACTGACAATAACATTCGGTAAATGAACATGGGGCACATATGAGTTAACATCACCAATGCCGGATTCGCCTCCATTATATGATCAGAATGTAGATATGCAGTATTATCATAACCCGCAGAGACGATCACACATTCTTGACTTTGAATCTGCACTATAGTGCTGGCAAAAACTGTACATGTGGTGAATGAATGACATGTCTGGCAAAAGCGCAAGTGTATGAGTGAAAAATTTTTCTGGCAAAACTGTATGAGTGAAGAACGTATCTGGCAAAACTGGCAAAACTGTATGAGTGAAAAACAATATCTGGCAAAACTGTATGTCTGTCAGTGAAAAACGTATCTGGCGAAACTATGTTTATCAGTGAAAAATGTGTCTGGCAATACTGTACATCTATCAGTGAAAAACCTATCTGGCAAAACTAAATGTCTATCAGAGTAAAACGTATATATGGCAAAACCGTATTTCTTTCAGTGAAAAATATATCTGGCAAAAAAGCATATCTGGCAAAATTATATGTCTATCAGTGAAAAACATATCTGGCAAAACTATGAGTGAAAAATAAAAACTGCCTTATCTTTCAGCTTTCCAATCTCAGCCTGTTTAAAATTTAACTAAACAAAACTAACAGTGATAATCATCATGTGAATTTGACATCGATTGAAACTATTACAAACCCTTGATTCCTTATACGTGCAGATAATATACTCAACTTTCAAATATCCCACCTTTCTCTGTATACATCGATGAATTTATCATAATATTCTTCAGTATTTACTTGGACTTTCATGAATATTCCTGCTATTAAAACAGCTTGTATGCAGTTCTCACTATGTATGTGAAAAATTGTGATTTGAAAAATTATAACAAAACATACTTTACTTGGAGTGTTTCTGAAATGTGACTTAAAAAAAAGGGTTACTGCACTGACTTTGTATTAGAATTTGTTAACTGCTGTTTTATTTCTAATGACAGTGTTGTTGTGACGATTTAATGGGCATTCCCCTTTTCATCCACACACACACACACACACACACACACACACACATGCAACACCAAATTACACATCTAATGGCATTGAATGTGTTTAGAAAAGAATGAAAGGGCATACGTACATTGGACGTGTGAGTGATAGTGTTGAATATGTTTAGGAAAAAATGAAAAAGAGTGCACACTGGAGAGAGAGTTGCGAGTGATGGCGCTGAATGTGTTTAGAAAAAAAATTAAAGAGCGTACATACACTGGACTTGCGAGTGATGGCGCTGAATGTGTTTAGAAAAAAAATTAAAGAGCGTACATACACTGGACTTGCGAGTGATGGCGCTGAATGTGTTTAGAAAAAAAATTAAAGAGCGTACATACACTGGACTTGCGAGTGATGGCGCTGAATGTGTTTAGCAAAGAAAATCAAAGAGCGTACATACACTGGACTTGTGAGTGATGGTGTTGAACGTGTTTAGAAGAAAGAATGGATAAACTTACATTGGAGATGGACTTGGAAGTGATGGTGTTGAATGTGTTAAGAAAATCATGGTAGAGTGTATGTATGTTGGAGATGGACTTGGAAGTGATGCTGTTGAACGTGTTAAGAAAATCATGAAAGAGTGTTATGTATGTTGGAGGTGGACTTGGAAGTGATGCTGTTGAATGTGTTAAGAAAATCTTGGTAGAGTGTATGCATGTTGGAGATGGACTTGGAGTGATAGCATTGAATGTGTTAAGAAAATAATGGAAGTGTATGTACGTTGGAGAGGAACTTGGAGTGATAGCATTGAATGTGTTAAGAAAATCATGGAAGAGTGTATGTATGTTGGAGATGTACTTGGAAGTCATGGTGTTGAATGTGTTAAGAAAATCATGGAAGAGTGTATGCATGTTGGAGATGTACTTGGAAGTGATGGTGTTGAATGTGTTAAGAAAATCATGGAAGAGTGTATGCATGTTGGAGATGGACTTGGAGTGATAGCATTGAATGTGTTAAGAAAATAATGGAAGTGTATGTACGTTGGAGATGGACTTGGAAGTGATAGCATTGAATGTGTTAAGAAAATCATGGAAGAGTGTATGTATGTTGGAGATGTACTTGGAAGTGATGGTGTTGAATGTGTTAAGAAAATCATGGAAGAGTGTATGTATGTTGGAGATGGACTTGGAAGTCATGGTGTTGAATGTGTTAAGAAAATCATGGAAGAGTGTATGCATGTTGGAGATGGACTTGGAGTGATAGCATTGAATGTGTTAAGAAAATAATGGAAGTGTATGTACGTTGGAGAGGAACTTGGAGTGATAGCATTGAATGTGTTAAGAAAATAATGGAAGTGTATGTACGTTGGAGAGGAACTTGGAGCGATGGCATTGAATGTGTTAAGAAAAATAATGGAAGAACATAATTATGTACATTAAGTGATGGCAGTGAATGGTGTTTGGAAAAGAATGGAGGAGCATATGTACATTGGACTTGGAAGTGATGGCGCTGAATATCTTTAGGAAAGAATGGAGGAGCATATGTACATTGGACTTGGAAGTGATGGCGCTGAATGTGTTTAGGAAAGAATGGAGGAGCATATGTACGTTGGACTTGGAAGTGATGGCGCTGAATGTGTTTAGGAAAGAATGGAGGAGCAACCAGCTGCTGTGGCGAAGTGGTTAGCGTCGCGGACTGACAGCTGGGAGGACGTGGGTTTGAATCCCAGCGGAGGTGGGTTTTTCGGCCCGTGGCCGGCTCCTACCCAGAGTTGAGTGTGCTGTGGGCTTAAATGGGGAGACTGGGACCACACAGTCGAGTGTCATCCACTTCAAGGATGCATCTTTGGGTGTGTTGCTCTAATTACCTGACCAACACTGCAAGTGTCTGTATCTCTCTGTATCTAGTAGGGGGCTTAGTAGGTGGTGTCTTAAATACGTTAAAACAGAACAGGCACCAATGAACACCACCGAAGTGACTCAGCAGCAGTGCAGGGTCTCCTCTGGTGTGTGGCCTCCTGGCGACCTAACATCGATGGTTCCCTGTGGACTGCCGACGCTGGAACTGCGATGGACGAACCCGGGTGTGGCCGTGTATGGGGGAATCTAAATGAGCGGCATGGGAGTAATGCCACTGAAACTGTGCAGATGATGGGACAGAAAAAAAAAAAAAAAAAAAAAAGAATGGAGGAGCATACGTACGTTGGAGAGGGACTTGGGAGTGATGGCGTTGTCAGCGGTGAAGTCAAAGGAGTGGCTGTAGTTGCGGGTGGGGTTGGTGGTGACGTTGCAGTGGAGGTTCACCTCTGACCTCCCCAGTTTGTTCAGGCTGTACTCCGACAAGGCCTGAGTGGCGGCCGCTGTGTCCTGTTGTGTTATCATCATCGCTGCCTTTATCAGTCACCGTCATCATCGTCATCATCATCATCGCTGCCTTTATCAGTCACCGTCATCATTGTCATCATCATCATCATCGTCAGCATCATCATCGCTACCTTTATCAGGCACCGTCATCATCGTCATCATCATCATCGCTGCCTTTATCAGTCACCGTCATCATTGTCATCATCATTATCATCGTCAGCATCATCATCGCTACCTTTATCAGGCACCGTCATCATCGTCATCATCATCATCGCTGCCTTTATCAGTCACCGTCATCATTGTCATCATCATCATCATCGTCAGCATCATCATCGCTACCTTTATCAGGCACCGTCATCATCGTCATCATCATTATCGCTGCCTTTATCAGTCACCGTCATCATTGTCATCATCATCATCATCGTCAGCATCATCATCGCTACCTTTATCAGTCACCGTCATCATTGTCATCATCATCATCGCTGCCTTTATCAGTTACCGTCATCATTGTCATCATCGTCATCGCTGCCTTTATCAGTCACCTTCATCATTGTCATCATCATCATCGCTGCCTTTATCAGTCACCTTCATCATTGTCATCATCATCATCGCTGCCTTTATCAGTCACCTTCATCATTGTCATCATCATCATCGCTGCCTTCATCAGTTACCATCATCATTGTCATCATCATCATCGCTGCCTTTATCAGTCACCGTCATCATCGTCATCATCATCATCATCGTCAGCATCATCATCGCTACCTTTATCAGGCACCGTCATCATCGTCATCATCATCATCATCGTCAGCATCATCATCGCTGCCTTTATCAGTCACCGTCATCATCGTCATCATCAGCATCATCATCGCTGCCTTTATCAGTCACCGTCATCATCGTCATCATCATCATCATCGTCAGCATCATCATCGCTGCCTTTATCAGTCACCATCATCATCGTCATCATCATCATCATCGTCAGCATCATCATCGCTGCCTTTATCAGTCACCATCATCATCGTCATCATCATCATCATCGTCAGCATCATCATCGCTGCCTTTATCAGTCACCGTCATCATCAGCATCATCATCGCTGCCTTTATCAGTCACCGTCATCATCGTCATCATCATCATCATCGTCAGCATCATCAACGTTGCTGCCCTTACTGCCTTTATCAGTCACCGTCATCATCGTCATCATCATCATCATCGTCGTCAGCATCATCATCGTTGTTGCCCTTACTGACGTAATCGTCATCAAACTTCGTTATCATCGTTATCCTTATCGACATTATCACGTATCATTGTCATCACTGTTTTCCTTACCATCAATACCATCAACGTTGTCTTTATCACCATTGTTATCTTTATCAACATCATCAGTGCTGTCACTGTTTGTCATTATCATCGATATCCATAGCAACATTATCAAAACTGGTCATTGTCATAATTGTTATCGTTATCCGTATCAACATTATCATCAATGTCATCATTATCATTGTCATCATCATCATGATCCTAATCACTGTTATCATTATCAATATCATCACTATGCTCAACAACATTATCATCATTGTGTCCTCCTCCTCATCATCATCATCATCATCACCATTATTCCTACCGCTGTTATCATCATAGTGCCTTCACCATTACTGTCACTGATGTCATTATCATCACAATGATTCTTATCAACATCATCATAACAGAGCCCTCATCATTACTGTCGATATCATCATTATCATTATCAACATTATCACCACTGTGCCCTCATCATTACTGAGCTCCTTATCGCCGTCTCTACCGTTATCAACATTTCATCACCGCACCCTTATCATTATCCCCAACATTATCATCATCAACATTATCAGTTATCATCATCGTGCCCCCATCATCATCATCATCATCATTACTCCAATTCAAATTCCTCATTTGTCGATGAAAATTTACAAAACTGGAAAAGTATGCACATTGTTTAGAATTAAGACTAAATGACTTTGAAAGGAAGTGGGTTAATTATTTGTCATTGGTCGAATGACCTAAACAAAAACAAATGTGTGTGTGTGAGTATATGTTCATGCATGTGCATGCACATGTATGTGTGTATGTGTATGCATGTATATATATATATACATGCAAAAAAAAAATAAGTGTGCATGTGCATATGTATATGTATATTTATGATTGTTGATGTTTTATTCATGAGTCAGGGACTCATAATATTGTGCATGTATCAAAGGTGTTTTGAAATGCCTTTTTTCTTTTTGTGTCATCCTCCAACCTTAACTCTCTCCATACGAACGGCGAAAGAGACGACGTTAACAGCGTTTCACCCCAATTACCATCATCAAAATATTGCAAGCGGAAGGCTCTTATACTGAAGAGGTGGATGTTGACAAAGAATACCACAATTCTGACGACGGAAGCTAAAGGTTGGGTCATTCAGACACCCACTGGACATCCGAGGGGTCTGTGTAGAGGAGAAGAGAGGACAGGCCGTACTGAGTGAGTTAATGTGCTCTTCTCTTCCTCTCCATTGGTCTTTTTTCTCCTTCTTTCTTCGTCTTCTTCAGTTCTCGTTAATATTATTATAAGTTCAATATTTCTCTCTTCTTTTTTGTTTGTGTGCTGTTTGTGTTGTTGTTGTTTTTTTTTTGGTTTTTCTATACAAATTGTTATGATTTGAATATGTATTTGTCTGTTTATGACATTAAAAAAAAAAAGAAAAGAAAAAAAAAGAAAATGAACAAAGCAACCCATTTCGCAACCCATTCACACAATATACAGACGAAGGTCAAGCAATGCATACAGAACATGGTGACATAAGAGAACGAAGAACACAAGCAAACTGAGCTCTTTGCTATTTCAGCATGACTGACATGAGTGATGGGTGCCACAGCTGAGTGGTTAAAGCACTGGACTGTCACTCTGAGGGTCCTGGGTTCAAATACCAAGTCATAGAGAGCCAGCTGTGATAAGAGTGGAGATATTTCAAATCTTTTGTACTGTACTGTACTGCACTGCATTGCACTGCATTGTACTCTATTGTGGAGGAAGGTGGCAGAATGGTTAAGACGCTCAGCTGCCAATACAGAGAGTCCGTGAGGGTGTGGGTTCGAATCCCGCTCTCGCCCTTTCTCCTAAGTTTGACTGGAAAATCAAACTGAGCGTCTAGTCTTTCGGATGAGACGATAAACCGAGGTCCCGTGTGCAGCACGCACTTGGCGCACTGAAAAAGAACCCATGGCAACGAGAGTGTTGTCCTCTGGCGAAATTACGTAAAATGAAATCCACTTT
>NC_134906.1:24459434-24461934 GCF_041734735.1 Babylonia areolata
GCATCAGATCGTAGTCCTGGGAGGGCTGCGCACACAAAAACACGTGTACACATGCACACATAGGCTGATATGTATACATGCATGTATAGGAATGTGTATTGTGTGTGTGTGTGTGTTTATGTAAGTTTGTGCCTGCCTATGTGTGCGTATGTGTTAGGGTAGCTGTTAGATACACATGTATGTTAAAATGTATGTATGCAGCGTGTGTGTGTGTGTGTGTGTTTGTGTGTAGTCACATTTTGGTGTGCATATGTAACATAGATATCATGTATTATGTTAACAAAAGCATTTTTGTAAAGCACCTAGAGCAGATTTCTGGATAGTGTGCTATATAAGTATCCATTATTATTATTATTATTATATGTGTGAGGACATTAAAAAAAGTATGCATGTCTGTGCATGTGCATGTGTTGTATGCTTCTGTGTGTGTGGATAAACACACTCACACACCCAAATATCCACGCTCGAATTTACACACACATATACACACACACGCACGCGCGCACACGCACATACACACACACCCACTATCCATCAATCATCATCACATCCATTTCAAATCTTCACTCGACTCTTATATCTCCTCCTGGAAAAAATCATGCCTACAATGTATCAGAATTAACGCACCAATTAAGGAGGGAAAAAAACAAACAAATTATGCTCAGGATATTGAGATCTGCAGCAGATTTAACTCTCTCCATACGAACGGCGAAAGAGACGACGTTAACAGCGTTTCACCCCAATTACCATCATCAAAATATTGCAAGCGGAAGGCTCTTATACTGAAGACGTGAACAGAGTTGTGTACCTTGTGAACGGAAAGAGTCACCACTCTTTGCTGTTTGCATCGACTTGGAGTTGTGTACCTTGTGAATGGATACAGTAACCACTCTTTACTAATTGTTACTTTAGCTGAAGGTTATGCATGTACCAATGTGATTGCCGTTCTCACCCCAACCCACCACACCCCCTGCACACCCACCCTGGCAAGTCGACGGTCACGCTCAATGAGCACGTCATCATGGCGGACTTGGTCCAGCAGCCAAGCGAAGCCCATCATGATCAGAGAGTCGTGGTCCACGAACGTGATCTGTTCTGCCTGACACAGAGTCTTCAGCACCAACGCCGTCAGCCTGAAATGCAGGCACGCACGTGAATGCACACACATACATACTCACGCTAATGAATACACATGCATGTAGATGCACACACACACACACACACACACACACACACACAAGCACATAGACACACACACAACACACACACACACGCAAGTACACACAGACACACACACACACACACACAAATACACACACACGAGCACATAGACACACACACAAAACACACACACACACACACATGCAAGTACACACAGACACACATAAACACACACACACACACACACACACACACAAGCACATAGACACACACACAACACACACACACACACACACATGCAAGTACACACAGACACACAGACACAGACACACACACACACAAATACACACACACGAGCACATAGACACACAAAACACACACACACACACACACACACACATGCAAGTACACACAGACACACATAGATACACACAGACACACACACAAATACACACACACACACACACACACACAAATACACACACACACACATGCAAGTACACACACACACACACATGCAAGTACACACACACACACACACACACACACAAATACACACACACACACACACACACACACACACACACACACACACACAAATACACACACACACATTCCATATCTGTAATCCACATCACCTCTCCTAACCTTTTTTTGAAAAAATTATCTTTCTTGAAAGACAACATTCAGGTGTGAAAATAATTACTTTAACGAGATATCTACTATCACCAGTATGCATGACAGCACATTACAACACAGAATTTGTTCCTTCCTTTAAAAAAAAAAAAAAACTTCTTCTTCTTCTTCTTCTGCGTTCGTGGGCTGCAACTCCCACGTTCACTCGTATGCACACGAGTGGGCTTTTACGTGTATGACCGTTTTTACCATACCCCGCCATTAGGCAGCCATACTCCGTTTTCGGGGCTGTGCATGCTGGTATGTTCTTGTTTCCATAACCCACCGAACGCTGACATGGATTACAGGATCTTTAACGTGCGTATTTAATCTTCTGCTTGCATATACACACGAAGGGGGTTCAGGCACTAGCAGGGTCTGCACATATGTTGACCTGGGAGATCGTAAAAATCTCCATCCTTTACCCACCAGGCGCCGTCACCGTGATTCGAACCCGGGACCCTCAGATTGACAGTCCAACGCTTTAACCACTCGCTATTGCGCCCGTCAAAAAAAAAATCATTATGCAGAAAAATCCCTTTGCTCACCAGGTGGCAGGCTGAGAATCAGGGGTGAGAGAAAAACTGCCATCTTGTTTCCGATACGTCAGAAGACGGCTGACACCTGCACAGATTTTTCATGTTTTCTTTATGTTTTGTGTGTG
>NC_134906.1:24466934-24471934 GCF_041734735.1 Babylonia areolata
AAATTTAAAAAATTATAAAAAAAATGGAGGAAGGGTGGCAGAATGGTTAAGACGCTCATCTGCCTTATACAATACAATACACAATACAATACACAATACAATACAATACACAATACAATACACAATACAATACACAATACAATACAATACACAATACAATACAATACAATACACAATACAATACAATACACAATACAATGCACAATACAATACACAATACAATACACAATACAATACAATACAATACACAATACACAATACAATACACAATACAATACACAATACAATACACAATACAATACACAATACACAATACAATACACAATACAATACACAATACAATACACAATGCAATACACAATACAATACAATACACAATGCAATACAATACACAATACAAAATACAATACACAATACAATACAATACACAATACAATACAATACACAATACAATACAATACACAATACAATACACAATACAATACACAATACAATACACAATACAATACACAATACAATACAATACACAATACAATACACAATACAATACAATACACAATACAATACACAATACAATACAATACACAATACAATACAATACACAATACAATACACAATACAATACACAATACAATACAATACAATACACAATACAATACACAATACAATACAATACACAATACAATACACAATACAATACACAACACAATACAATACAATACACAATACAATACACAATACAATACACAATACAATACAATACACAATACAATACAATACAATACACACACTTTATTGTCTATACTTTGGTACAGAGATTTTCTTTTTGGCGGCAGCACATGTCCAATATAAGAAGAAAACAAAAAAACAAATAAAATGAATAGAAAATAAAAAGATAAATTAAATGGCACCAAATGGATTTATACAAATATACAGATTACTGAAATTTACGTGCCTCTCCATTTCAGTCAGCCAAACCGCACTGCACATCTACCCCCCCCCCCCCCCCCCACACACACACACACACACACACCACGCTCAACATGATCTGATATGAACTAACCACAACATACAGGGTCTGTTCCACAACATGATCTGATATGAACAACATGATCTGATATGAACTCACCACAACATACAAGGTCTGTTCCACAACATGATCTGATATGAACAACATGATCTGATATGAACAAACCACAACATACAGGGTCTGTTCCACAACATGATCTGATATGAACAACATGATCTGATATGAACTCACCACAACATACAAGGTCTGTTCCACAACATGATCTGATATGAACTAATCACAACATAGAGTCTGTTCCACAACATGATCTGATATGAACTCACCACAACATACAGGGTCTGTTCCACAACTTGATCTGATATGAACTAATCACAACATAGAGTCTGTTCCACAACATGATCTGATATGAACTCACCACAACATACAAGGTCTTCTCCACAATGTCTCTCTCACGCCCATAGATGGATTGGACGTGCACCCTCAGCTTCACGTTGCCCGCCACAAGGGGGATAATCCTCACTTCCTCGCTGTTGGTGCGTCGAGCTCGAAGCTGGGCCAAGTACACAAAGTTGTCCTGATTCTGAGAGTCCTCCGTGAAGCACAGGCCCAGGTCACCTGTCACTGTGACAGTCACCTGAAACAGCCAAGTGGTTAAAGCGATGGACTTTCGATCTGAGGGCCCCACGTTCAAATCTCAGGTAACGACGCCTGGTGGGCAAAGGGTTGGAGATTTTCCTGATCTCCCAGGTCAACATATGTGCAGACCTGCTAGTGCCTGAACCCCCTTCATGTGTATACACAATAGATCAAATACGCATGTTAAAGAGCCCGTAATCCATGTGGGTGTGTGGTGGGTTATGGAAACAAGAACATACCCAGCATGCACCCCCCCAAAAAAACGGAGTATGGCTGCCTGCATGGCATGGTAAATAAACAAAACGGTCAAACACATAAAATGTTACATGTTACATGTCTGTATGAGTGTATATGTGTGTGTGTCTGAACCTGATTAAATGACATAGGAAACGAATGATGAGCAGCCAATGGCATCCGACAGATGTCTCTACCCAGGTAGGCAGCCTGTTGTGCAAATGATTCTGTGAAAACAGTGTCGCCTGTCACTGTGACCGTCACCTGAAAACAGTGTCACCTGTCACTATGACCGTCACCTGAAAACAATGTCACCTGCCAATGTGACCCTTACCTGAAAACAATGTCACCTGTCACTGTGACTGTCACCTGAAAACAGTGTCACCTGTCACTATGACCATCACCTGAAAACAATGCCACCTGTAACTGTGACTGTCACCTGTAAACAATGTCACCTGTCACTGTGACCATCACCTGTTAACAATGTCACCTGTCACTGTGACCGTCACCTGAAAGCAGTGTCACCTGTCACTATGACCGTCACCTGAAAGCAGTGTCACCTGTCACTGTGACCATCACCTGAAAACAGTGTCACCTGTCACTGTGACAATCACCTGTTAACAATGTCACCTGTCACTGTGACCGTCACCTGAAAGCAGTGTCACCTGTCACTATGACCGTCACCTGAAAGCAGTGTCACCTGTCACTGTGACAATCACATGAAAACAGTGTCACCTGTCACTGTGACTGTCACCTGAAAACAATGTCACCTGCCAATGTGACCGTTACCTGAAAATAATGTCACCTGTCACTGTGACCATCACCTGTAAACAATGTCACCTGTCACTGTGACTGTCACCTGAAAACAATGTCACCTGCCAATGTGACCCTTACCTGAAAACAATGTCACCTGTCACTGTGACTGTCACCTGAAAACAGTGTCACCTGTCACTATGACCGTCACCTGAAAACAATGTCACCTGCCAATGTGACCCTTACCTGAAAACAATGTCACCTGTCACTGTGACTGTCACCTGAAAACAGTGTCGCCTGTCACTGTGACCGTCACCTGAAAACAATGCCACCTGTCACTGTGACTGTCACCTGAAAACAATGTCACCTTTCACAGTGAGGAGACTTGGGGCATGTGGTGCGGTGTGTGGGTATCTGGCATGCGTGCATGGGTCCATGTGTCACTGCCACCAACAAACAACCACAACACGCACACCACAAACAACACCACCAACACCACCAACAACAACACGGAAACCACCATCACCCCGATCCACACACTCACGTTGATGTCGAAGGGTTGGTAGTTGTAGATGCCGATGCTGACGATCACCGCCTCCAGACGCACGGCCTTGTAGGGCAGACGCACCTGGGCGAAGAAGGGCTTGAAGGCCACAAGGTCCAAGGGCCGAGTCATGCACACCCCTCCCTCCGCCCCCACCCCCACAGCCGTGAATTTCCAGGTGGTGATGGAGTCCGGCAGGGTGATCTGCTCTGAGGTGAAGCCGTTCCTGGACAAGGCGTCAGTATTGTGTGGTGTTATGTTGTGTTGTTGTTGTTGTGTTGTACTGGTTTTGTATTGTATTGTAGGGTGGTCTGCTCTGAGGTGAAGCTGTTCCTGGACAAGGGGTCATCATTGTATTGTATTTGTATTGTATTATATTGTATTGGACAAGGGTTCATCATTGTAGTGTATTGTATTGTACTGTACTGTATTGTATTGTATTTATATTGTATTGGACAAGGGTTCATAATTGTATTGTATTTTATTTGTATTGTATGATATTGTATTGTATTGGACAAGGGGTAATCATTGTATTGTATTGTATTGTTTTGTACTGTATTGGACAAGGGGTCATCATTGTATTGTATTGGACAAGGGGTCATTATTGTATTGTATTGTATTGGACAAGGGGTCATCACTGTATTGTATTGGACAAGGGGTCATTATTGTATCATATTATATTTGTATTGTAATGTACTGTATTGGACAAGGGGTCATTACTGTAATTAATTATTCAACAGGACTGGACTCTGGTTGTATGATGATGATCACTGTCCTTTTATTCCGACAGTACTCATTTTAGTGCAAAAATGGCTGTCACTGAACATGCTATCCTTAAAAAAAATGTCATTGTCTTTGTTCTTGTGAGGGATTAGACCTGGTGTGAAAATATCACTGTCTTTGTTCTTGTGAGGGATTAGACCTGGTGTGAAAATATCACTGTCTTTGTTCTTGTGAGGGATTAGACCTGGTGTGAAAATGTCATTGTCTTTGTTCTTGTGAGGGTTTAAAACTGGTGTGAAAATATCATTGTCTTTGTTCTTGTGAGGGGTTAAACCTGGTGTGAAAATATCATTGTCTTTGTTCTTGTGAGGGGTTTAACCTGGTGTGAAAATATCATTGTCTTTGTTCTTGTGAGGGGTTAAACCTGGTGTGAAAATATCATCATCTCTGTTCTTGTGAGGGTATAAAACTGGTGTGAAAATATCATTGTCTCTGTTCTTGTGAGGGTTTAAACCTGGTGTGAAAATATCATTGTCTTTGTTCTTGTGAGAGGTTAAACCTAGTGTGAAAATATGAGTGTCTTTGTTCTTGTGAGGGGTTAAACCTGGTGTGAAAATATGAGTGTCTTTGTTCTTGTGAGGGGTTTAACCTGGTGTGAAAATATTGTCTTTGTTCTTGTTAAAACCAGGTGTGAACATATAATTTTTTTTTGGTCCCAGGCTTTCTTAGGTAGACCACCATTTTATTTTGTATATAAATTCATTATGACAATCCAGAATAGTTGAGGGAAGAAAATCTGAATACAGTGAACATTAACAATAACAGATGTAAGTGATTATACTGATACATACATATATATATATAGTTCATTACACAATCCAACACATGAATCATTTTATGGATTTTAGTGACAATATATAAAGTCATACACACACACACACACACACACACGTTTTGCTATGTCATTCATCTTTATGCTGAGCGCAGCGCTGCAGTCATTTCTAGCCCAGCCATGTTACCATTGTCTTTTTTTTTTTTTTTAGTGAAAACATAATTGTCTTTGTTCTTGTGAGAGGTTAA
>NC_134906.1:24476934-24481934 GCF_041734735.1 Babylonia areolata
TAATATCTTTCCAAGTCAACTTTTTGCCTTCATCATTGCACCTGTGACACTAATCGTTATCCCTGCAAAATAATTATCAGTACCACTTTCTTTATCAGTGTTATCATCACTGTCGAACACCAAAGCACTCACCACTCCGTTATCATGACCTTCATAGCAACATCATTGTACATCATCCCTGAGACAGTGATATTTATCATTTTCTTCATGCTGTGAATGTCTACTCTGTATGCCATTGATAAAAAAAAAACACCAAAAAAACCCAAAAAACCCAACTAACACGCCGCTTGATATTTGTAAAATAACACTTCTTTTAGGCTGATAAGTGCGTGGGCATAAAATGTATGCGTGCCATGCACATGTGCATGTGTCATATGTGTTTGTGTGTGTAGATAAATACACTTGCTCACACACACGCAAGCACCCCTACACACACCTGCGTATGCACTCACATATGCACTCACACATTCATTTACACACACACACACACACACACACACAGAGTCCCACAGAGGGAATACCAACAACAACAAAACGAGCATATAAAAAAAAAATATATTCATAATAAAAAAAAATATATATTCATAATAAACATTCTCCCCAGTTACAGAATACTTTGACATGATATAAGTTCCAACAAGGAGACGCCATCAGTTACCTCAAAAATCCTGTCTGTGTTTTGTCCGTCTCCAATGCCACGCCCTTCATCTGCCTCCCCCAGTGTTGAAAACACCTGAAGGAAAATCAATTCATCAATCAGTCGATCTATCAGCCAATACAAGTCAATCAGCTCTGGGCAAGACTCTCTCCATCATAATCCAATTCTAGCCCAGATATTTGGGACAGCAGTTGCCTCGTCTGCTTTTCTGATGGTCATAGTCGGACATGAATGATAACTGTACATGTCACTACCAGGAGGAACGTGGCATTCTTTAATGGTGGAAAAATGATTATCATTGTTTTCCTTACAACCCAATGGCACTCTTGATAGTGTGAAAATTATCATCATTGTACCTGTAATATTTCGATGACACACTCAATGGTGCAAAGTTGTTTATTATTGAATGTCAAGTCTGGCCTTAAAACCCACCTCTTCACAAGACAGCCTCCCTCCCCTGCCTCTTCCTTGTCTTCAGTTTCTTCTTCAGTTTTAGAGTTATGCAAGTGCGTGAATGACTGGTGCGAAAGCGCTTTGATTTGTCTCTGCACAAGGCAGTGCTCTCATGATATTATCTTCTTCTTCTTCTGCGTTTGTGAGCTGCAACTCCCACGTTCACTCATATGTACACGAGTGGGCTTTGACCATTTTTACCCCCACCATGTAGGCAGCCATACTCCGCTCTCGGGGGTGTGCATGCTGGGTATGTTCTTGTTTTCACAACCCACCAAATGCCGACATGGATTACAGGATCTTTAACATGCATATTTGATTTTCTGCGTGCGTATACACACGAAGGGGGTTCAGGCACTAGCAGGTCTGCATATATGTTGACCCGGGAGATAGAAAAAGTCTGCACCCTTTACCTACCAGGCATCATTACTGAGATTCGAACCCGGGACCCTCAGATTGAAAGTCCAACCCTTTAACCACTCGGCTATTGCGCCCGTCTCATGATGTTATGATTATCCCTGCCACGAACCAGGCTGAGGAACGCACACAAACATCCACAGTGGGTTTGTTGTTGTTGTTGTTTTTGTTTTCGCTACCCCATCATCTGCACTGTTTCGGCGGCATTACTCTGACGGGTGCAATAGCCGAGTGGTTAAAGCGCTGGACTGTCAATATGAGGGTCCCGGGTTCAAATCACGGTGACGGCGCCTGGTGGGTAAGGGTGGAGATTTTTACGATCTCCCAGGTCAACATATGTGCAGACCTGCTAGTGCCTGAACCCCCTTCGTGTGTATATGCAAGCAGAAGATCAAATACGCACGTTAAAGATCCTGTAATCCATGTCAGCGTTCGGTGGGTTATGGAAACAAGAACATACCCAGCATGCACACCCTCGAAAATGAAGTATGGCTGCCTACATGGCGGGGTAAAAACGGTCATACACGTAAAAGCCCACTCGTGTGCATACGAGTGAACGCAGAAGAAAGAAGAAGGTGGCATTACTCCCACGCTGCTCATTCCAAGTCCCCCACCTCAACCCCCCCCCCTCCCTCCCCCCATACATGACTGCACCCTGATTCACCTGGACAACCGCAGTGTTGCTCAGGACAACTGAGCGATGCACACAAAGACACATTCATGCAGTGGATGACCCTCAACCGTGTTCAGCTTTTGGGTAGAAGCCGGTTAAAAGCGAAAACACACACACACACACACACATACACACACACACACACACAGAGTATGCAGGGATTGTTTGATTGTGCTTTCTTGGAACATGACGGTGCTTTATATATTCCCCCTATCTTAAAAAACTTATGACATTTCCTGACAATAAAAGTTTGGTTTTACAAAAATCAAAAACAAAAAAACAAAACAACAACAACAAGAGAGGCAAGGCCTTCAAGACTCACTTGTGATAAATTAAGTCCCCTAGCATTAATTACAGAGTAATTTCCCTTTTTTACTATCTGCACTAAAACGTTTGCAAAATAAATAAAAATTCCATGCTTAGCAAAAGAAGTTCCTGTTTGAATAAAAAATGATAATAATGACTCCTCTTGTTGTTGTGTCAGAATAAGAGGTCAAAGTGCCAAGTTTAGAGAATACAAAAAATTTAAATATAACAGTAAATGCAGTTTGCATATAATTAGGCTTCTTTTTTTAATTTTTTTTTGTGCCCATCCCAGAGGTGCAATATTGTTTTAAACAAGATGACTGGAAAGAACTGAATTTTTCCTATTTTTATGCCAAATTTGGTGTCAACTGACAAAGTATTTGCAGAGAAAATCTCAATGTTAAAGTTTACCACGGACACACAGACACAGACACAGACACACACACAGACAACCGAACACCGGGTTAAAACATATACTCACTCTGTTTACACAAGTGAGTCAAAACGAACCCCAAACAACAACAACAACAACAACAAAAAACTCTCCACCTCTGTTTGGGAACCGAACCCACACACACCCTCCCTGGTCCCCCAACAGTCCCCAGCTAACTAACCACCACTTCACCGTGGCGGTGGCAGTCGCAGCGTCTAGCCGGTGGGTGGGTGCGTGCGTGCGTCGGTCACCCACCTTGCTACGCGTGAGCGACCGTTCGTCGCGCAGGAAGTAGACAGCTTGGTCCACGGCCAGCAGACCCACGCGCATGTTGGGTCCTCCCATGATGTCCAGATGGGTCGTCTGCTTGGGGAGAAGGTGTAGCCCTGCCTGACTGGGATTGCTCAACTGCAGCTGTGTTGTCAATGGCAACAACAAAATAACAATCATGATGATGATGACATGATGGTTACTGTAGTGCCACATCTGTGTTGTTGTCTGTTACACTGTTCTATCGTTAATGGTAACAACAATCACGATGATGATGATGAGGAGGAGGAGGACATGATGATTACTGTAGTGCCAACACATCTATGTTGTCCGTTACACAGTACTGTCATCAATGGCAACAACAATAATGATGATTATGACAACACAATGGTTACAATAGTGTCAACGCATCTATTTTTACACATCTATATCTCTGTTTACGCATACCCAGATTCGAACACTCCACTGTTGGACGCCGTTCTTTCTCTGTCTCGGGATCTTGCATTTGGAATGAACTTCCCCTTTCGCTTCGTCAGGTCTCCACACTCGGCTCTTTCAAGCCTGTCCTTAAAACCAGCGTCTTCACAAGACAACCTCCCTCCCCTACCTCTTCCTTGTCTTCATTTTCTTCAGTTTTAAAGTTATACATGCATGTAAATGACTGCTGTGAAAGCGCTTAGATCTGTCTCTGCACACGATTCAGCGCTATATAAATACAATTATTATTATTATTATCATTATTATTATTATTATATCATTATTATTATCATTATTATTATCATTATATGTTGACCGTACACAATTCTGTTGTTAATGGTAACAACAATTATGATGACAGCACATTGGTGACAACTGTGCCACTACATCACCAACAGTCACAATAATGCTAACACAACCGTGTAGTCAACAGTCACAATAATGCTAACACAACCGTGTAGACAACAGTCACAATAATGCTGACACAACCGTGTAGTTAACAGTCACAATAATGCTAACACAACCGTGTAGTCAACAGTCACAATAATGCTAACACAACCGTGTAGTCAACAGTCACAACAATGCTAACACAACCGTGTAGTCAACAGTCACAATAATGCTGACACAACCGTGTAGTCAACAGTCACAATAATGCTAACGCAACCGTGTAGTCAACAGTCACAATAATGCTAACGCAACCGTGTAGTCAACAGTCACAATAATGCTAACACAACCGTGTAGTCAACAGTCACAATAATGCTAACACAACAGTATTGTCAACAGTCACAATAATGCTAACACAACCGTGTAGTCAACAGTCACAGTAATGCTAACACAACCATGTAGTCAACAGTCACAATAGTGCTAACACAACCGTGTGGTTCACAATAGTGCTAACACAACCGTGTAGTCAACAGTCACAACAATGCTAACACAACATATAGTCAACAGTCACAATAATGCTAACACAACCGTGTAGTCAACAGTCACAATAATGCTAACGCAACCGTGTAGTCAACAGTCACAATAATGCTAACACAACCGTGTAGTCAACAGTCACAATAATGCTAACACAACCGTGTAGTCAACAGACACAATAATGCTGACACAACCGTGTAGTCACAATAATGCTGACACAATCGTGTAGTCAATAGTCACAATAATGCTGACACAACCGTGTAGTCAACAGTCACAATAATGCTGACAGAACTGTGTCGCCAATACTGACAATAGTGCCGACACTGGCCCCTGTGTCATCAACAGCTACAACAGTGTCAACAAAATATGTCACCAACGGAAACAATAATCCAAAC
>NC_134906.1:24486934-24524434 GCF_041734735.1 Babylonia areolata
CTGGGGCCCTGGGGTCCATGGTGTATACCTGTACACACGCACACACATGCACACCTGTTCACCTGTACACACACACCTGTTCACCTGTGCACACACACACCTGTTCACCTGTACACATACACACACACCTGTTCACCTGTACACACACACACACACCTGTTCACCTGTGCACACACACACCTGTTCACCTGTACACATACACACACCTGTTCACCTGTACACACACACACACACCTGTTCACCTGTACACATACACACACACCTGTTCACCTGTACACATACACACACCTGTTCACCTGTGCACCTACACACACCTGTTCACCTGTACACATACACACACCTGTTCACCTGTACACACACACCTGTTCACCTGTGCACACACACACTTGTTCACCTGTACACATACACACACACCTGTTCACCTGTACACATACACACACCTGTTCACCTGTACACACACACACACACCTGTTCACCTGTGCACACACACACCTGTTCACCTGTACACATACACACACCTGTTCACCTGTACACATACACACACACCTGTTCACCTGTACACATACACACACCTGTTCACCTGTGCACCTACACACACCTGTTCACCTGTACACATACACACACTTGTTCACCTGTACACACACACACCTGTTCACCTTTGCACACACACACACACACCTGTTCACCTGTGCACCTACACACACCTGTTCACCTGTACACACACACACACACACACACCTGTTAACCTGTGCACACACACACACACTTGTTCACCTGTACACATTCACACACCTGTTCACCTGTACACACACACACCTGTTCACCTGTACACACACACACCTGTTCACCTGTACACATACACCGTTCGCCTGTATCCACATACACACCTGTTCACCTGTACACACACACACCTGTTCACCTATACACATACACACACCTGTTCACCTGTACACACACACACCTCTTCACCTGTACATATACACACACCTGTTCATCTGTATATACACACACTTCAAACTGAGATCACACTCACTTCAAACAGCACAGCCTCCGCCTGAGAAGGGATCATTATTCTCTCCTCCAGGTGACCGTGCTCGTCCAGTGTGAACGGAGTGCTGAACCCATCTGTGGACACAGACACGGTTTCAGCTTTCAGTTTCAGTTTCAGTTTCTTCAGGAAGCGTCACTACGTTCGGAGAAATCCCATGTACGCTATGCTACGCTACACCATATCTGCTGTGCAGTTGCCTGACCAGCAACTTAAAACCCAACGCTAGCTTCATCAGGCCTTGAGTGCATGATTAGATATAAATATATATATATATATGGAGTGATATATATATATGTGGAGTGATGGCCTAGAGGTAACGCGTCCGCCTAGGAAGCGAGAGAATCTGAGCGCGCTGGTTCGAATCATGGTTCAGCCACCGATATTTTCTTCCCCTCCACACTAGACCTTGAGTGGTGGTCTGGACGCTAGTCATTCGGATGAGACGATAAACCGAGGTCCCGTGTGCAGCATGCACTTAGCGCACGTAAAAGAACCCACGGCAACAAAAGGGTTGTTCCTGGAAAAAATTCTGCAGAAAAATCCACTTCGATAGGAAAAACAAATAAAACTGCACACAAGAAAAAAATACAAAAAACTGGGTGGCGCTGTAGTTTAGCGACGCGCTCTCCCTGGGGAGAGCAGCCCGAATTTCACACAGAGAAATCTGTTGTGATAAAAAGAAATACAAAAAGAAATACAAATATATATATATACATATATATATATATATATATATATATATACACAAAACAAAACACGAGAATATATATATATATATGTGTGTGTGTGTGTGTGTGTGTGGATTTATTCTACTGAATTTTTGCCAGAGGACAACCCTCTTGTTGCCATGGGTTCTTTTCCAGTGCACCAAGTGGGTGCTGCACAAGGGACCCCAGTTTATCGTCCTGATCGAATGACGAGGCGCTCAGTTTGACTTTCCCGTCAAAACTTGGAGAGAAAGGGTGAGAGCTGGATTTGCAGTCTGCTGCTTATTACTACTACTACTACTACACTTACGCATACCCAGATTCAAACTCTCGACTGTTGGCCGCGGTTCTTTCTCTGTCTCTGGACCTTGCAATTGGAATGAACTTCCTCTCTCGCTTCGTCAAGTCTCCACACTTAGCTCTTTCAAGTCTGGCCTTAAAACCCACCTCTTCCCAAAACAGCCTCCCTTCCCTGCCTCTTCCTTGTCTTTAGTTTCTCCAGTTTTAGAGTTATGCATGCGTGAGAATGACTGGTGCGAAAGCGCTTAGATTTGTCTCTGCACAAGATTCAGCGCTATATAAGTACCATTATTATTATTATTATTATTATTACTACCACCACCACTACTACTACTCCTCCTCCTCCACCTATGAAAGTACTACTGTTGCTGCTGCTGCTTTTATTTTATTTTATTTATTTATTTCTCTCCTTTCTTTTTCTTTTTTTTTTTTGGTGTTTTTTTTTTTGTACGCTTATAGTTGACTTCATCAAGTTTTTGTGCCTTATACATATTATTATTAGTAGTAGTAGTTCTTTTTTTTTATATATTTATCTTTTTTCTTTTCTCTTAAGGCCTGACTAAGCGCATTGGGTTACGCTGCTGGTCAGGCATCTGCTTGGCAGATGTGGTGTAGCGTATATGGATTTGTCCGAATGCAGTGACGCCTCCTTGAGCTACTGAAACTGAAGCTGGAGCTGGATTTGAACACTCAGACCCTGACGTACTCTTCATTGGCAGATGAGCACCTTAACCATTCTGCCACCTTCCTCCTTATACAAAACACAGTGATACACTGCTTGTCTTCTTCTTCTTCTTCTGCGTTCACTCGTATACACACAAGTGGGCTTTTACGTGTATGACCGTTTTTACCCCGCCATGTAGGCAGCCATACTCCGTTTTCGGGGGTGTGCATGCTGGGTATGTTCTTGTTTCCATAACCCACCGAATGCTGAAACGCTGACATCGATTACAGGATCTTTAACGTGCGTATTTGATCTTCTGCTTGCATATACACACGAAGGGGGTTCAGGCACTAGCAGGTCTGCACATATGTTGACCTGGGAGATTGTAAAAATCTCCACCCTTTACCCACCAGGCGCCGTCACCGTGATTCGAACCCAGGACCCTCAGATTGACAGTCCAACGCTTTAACCACTCGGCTATTGCGCCTGTCACTGCTTGTCAAATCCATCAGTACCTCTGTTTAATATAGATATGAAAATACAATTATGCATAAAAAACAGGGTAGCTTACATCTCTCACAATCAACCCGTTGCTTCCATTAATATAAACATCTCTTTAACTCACTCAGTACGGCCAGTCCTCTCTTCTCCTCTACACAGACCCCTCGGATGTCCAGTGGGTGTCTGAATGACCCAACCTTTAGCTTCCGTCATCAGAATTGTGGTATTCTTTGTCAACATTCACCTCTTCAGTATAAGAGCCTTCCGCTTGCAATATTTTGATGATGGTAACTGGGGTGAAACACTGTTTACATCGTCTCTTTCGCCGTTCGTATGGAGAGAGTTAATATAGATATGAAAATACAATTATGCATAAAAACAGGGTAGCTTACATCTCTCCACAATCAACCCGTTTGCTTCTATTAATATAAACATCTCTTGAAAATAATTAACTAAAAACATGGTAGTCATATACGTGTAAGTATTTCGCAATCAATCCCTATCTCTCTGTAAATAAAAAAAACAGTCGCACATTTCTTTCACACGTCCACATACACACACACACACACACACACACAAACGCGCGTGCACACACACAAGTACGCACACACACACACACACGCACGCATGCACACAAACTCACACACATACAAACTCACACACACATATACATACACACACAAATATATACGTACACACCACAAACTATCACACACACACACACACACGCACACACACACACACACATCACTCCACACAACACAAGAGCATCTTCTTCTTCTTCTTCTGCATTCGTGGGCTGCAACTCCCACGTTCACTCGCATGTACACAAGTGGGCTTTTACATGCATGACCGTTTTTACCCTGCCATGTATGCAGCCATACTCTGCTTTCGGGGGTGTGCATGCTGGGTATGTTCTTGTTTCCATACCCCACCGAACGCTGACATGGATTACAGGATCTTTAACGTGCGCATTTGATCTTCTGCATGCATTTACACACGGAAGGGGTTCAGGCACTAGCAGGTCTGCACATGTTGACCTGGGAGATTGTAAAAATCTCCACCCTTTACCCACCAGGCGCCGTCACCGTGATTCGAACCCGGGACCCTCAGATTGAAAGTCCAACGCTTTAACCACTCAGCTATTGCGCCCGTCCACAAGAGCATCAACCATAAGCGCCGCTCACCATCCAGAGAATTTCTGTTGGCATCTCTCATCCCCACGATGACGTACACGTCGATGTTCGAGGCCGGATCCCCATTGGCTGCTGTCACATCCATCTGATGTCACAGACACACAGACCATCAACCACTGGCAACAGCGACACATCCACACACACACACACTTACACACACACACACACACACACACACACTTACACACACATACACACACACACACACTTACACACACACACACACACACACATACACACACACACACACACACACACTTACATACACACACATCACTGTTGACAACAGGGACATCCACCCCCACCACCCCACACACACACACACACATCACTGTTGACAACAGCCACACACACACACACACACACACACACACAATCACTGTTGACAACAGTGACACATCAACACACACACATACACACACACAATGACTGTTGACAATAGTGAGACACCAACACACACACACTCACACACACATACACACACACACACACACACACACACACACACACACACACACACAATCATTATTGAAAAAAGCGGCACATCAACACACTCACATAGACATCACTACCGGCAACAGTCACACACACACACACACACACACACACACACACACACACAAGCACACACACAAACATCACTATTGTCAACAGTGACACATCAGCAAACACACACACACAGACATCACTACATACAACAGTGACACATTTGTGAGAGAAAGAGAGAGAGGGGGGGGGGGGGACTGGCAGGAAGATAGAGACAGAGAAACAGACAGACAGACAGACAGACAGAAACAGAGACTGTGAGAGAGAGACAGAGAGACAGACAGACAGAAACAGAGACTGTGAGAGAGAGAGACAGAGACAAAAACAGACAGACAGAAACAGAGACTGTGAGAGAGAGACAGAGAGACAAAAACAGACAGACAGAGAAACAGACAGACAGAAACAGAGACTGTGAGAGAGAGACAGAGAGACAAAAACAGACAGACAGAGAAACAGACAGACAGACAGACAGAAACAAAGACTGTGAGAGAGAGACAGAGAGACAAAAACAGACAGACAGAGAAACAGACAGACAGACAGACAGAAACAAAGACTGTGAGAGAGAGATAGAGAGACAGACAGAAACAGAGGCTGTGTGAGAGAGAGACAGAGAAACAGACAGACAGACAGAAACAGAGACTGTGAGAGAGAGACAGAGAGAAATAAAACAGACAGACAGAAACAGAGACTGTGAGAGAGAGACAGAGAGACAAAAACAGACAGACAGAGAAACAGACAGACAGACAGACAGAAACAAAGACTGTGAGAGAGAGACAGACAGACAGACAGAAACAGAGACTGTGAGAGAGAGACAGAGAGACAAAAACAGACAGACAGACAGAAACAGAGACTGTGAGAGAGAGACAGAGAGACAAAAACAGACAGACAGAGAAACAGACAGACACACAGACAGAAACAGAGACTGTGAGAGAGAGAGACAGAGAGACATAAAACAGACAGACAGAAACAGAGACTGTGAGAGAGAGACAGAGAGACAAAAACAGACAGACAGAGAAACAGACAGACAGACAGACAGAAACAAAGACTGTGAGAGAGAGACAGACAGACAGACAGAAACAGAGACTGTGTGAGAGAGAGACAGAGAGACAAAAACAGACAGACAGAAACAGAGACTGTGAGAGAGAGACAGAGAGACAAAAACAGACAGACAGACAGAAACAGAGACTGTGAGAGAGAGAGACAGAGAGACAAAAACAGACAGACAGAGAATGACAGAAACACACACACAGACACACAAAACCAACTTCAACAAAATAAAAAAACCCAAAGAAAACCCAACAAAGCAAGAACTCCACAAAAACGCACACAAAAAAAACAAACAAACACACACACACACACACCAACAGCAGACTTATAACACACACACGACACAAGCTCACCACAAAAGTGTACATGAACCCCGGTTTAAAATGCTTCTTGGAGTCGTCAAAGCTGATCCGGTAGTACGGGTTGGCAAAGAAAGTGTCCATGGCCACAGCTTTGCCCACTTCCCCTGTCCCGTCCTCGGTGACGTTGACCTCGATGTACAGCCGAAAGCCATCGGGGAACCAAGCACTGTGCTGCCGCATGTCCGCTACTGGCACCGCGTAGTTCCACTCACCGTGTTCGTCCAGCTGCCAGCAGTAAAAAGTGACCATTATTAAGGGTGCGTTCACGTTAAGTCCAGCCAGTTGCTGACGGCAGCCGGCTGCAGCTGCCAGCAAATGGCTGGAGAGGGAGTGCACATCCTGGTCTACTTTCCCGCTATGTAAGCTGGTGACGGGCGTTCACGCTGGCCGCCAGCCCTTGCCAGCGCCTGCCAGCCCCTGCCAGCCAGCTTTTTGCTTTGTCGCACGCACACAAAGAAAAGGCTGGCGGTTCTCAAGGGAGGGAATCAAGCGCTCCGCTGCCGAAATCGGCTTGTGAAAA
Organism: Babylonia areolata; assembly: GCF_041734735.1. Lineage (NCBI taxonomy): Eukaryota > Metazoa > Mollusca > Gastropoda > Neogastropoda > Buccinidae > Babylonia > Babylonia areolata. Next base: position 24,493,829 of record NC_134906.1, read on the forward strand.
TTCGTTGACTGCTTCTTCAAATCTTCAGTGCATTGGTCAAGCAGATCTTGAAAAGACTCTGGTCGCATTCGTATGTACTCTACACATTTCTGAGCATCATCCATCACTTGAGGCATCAAATGATGATATTCTCCATGTGTACTTCGATTCCGATGAATTGGGTGAACACCATATTTTCAAGAATTCCATTTCAATGATCTGTTCTGTAAAATCCACCACAGCAATATTCTTTTCTTCCTCCTGGAAAGCACCATGTTTATCCCGACAGCGGGGCAGCAGTTTGCTGGACAGCAACTTGCCGGGCCCAACGTAAACACTGGCTGACAGCACCTGGCTGACGGCAACTGGCTGGCATCAACTGGCTGGACTTAACGTGAACGTACACTTACACATCAAACACAGAACTGTTCTATGCACAGCAGTGATGTGCAGTGATGGCCTAGAGGTAACGTGTCCGCCTAGGAAGCGAGAAAATCTGAGCACGCTGGTTCAAATCACGGCTCAGCCGCCGATATTTTCTCCCCCTCCACTAGACCTTGAGTGGTGGTCAGACGATAAACCGAGGTCCCGTGTGCAGCATGCACTTAGCGCACGTAAAAGAACCCACGGCAACAAAAGGGTTGTTCCTGGCAAAATTCTGTAGAAAAATCCACTGAGATAGGAAAAACAAATAAAACTGCACGCAGGAAAAAATACAAAAAAATGGGTGGCGCTGTAGTGTAGCGACGCGCTCTCCCTGGGGAGAGCAGCCCGAATTTCACACAGAGAAATCTGTTGTGATAAAAAGAAATACAAATACAAATACAAAACAAGAAAACAAACAAGTTTATTCCATGTACCATTTGGAAGCATTGAAAACAAGAGAGGCAAGGCCTTCAAGACTCATTTGTGTGATACACTTAAAAAAAGAAAAAAGAAAAAAATCCAAGCTTTTTATGTATTGAGTATAATTTCAAAATGTAATGTTTAAGATGAGAAAGATCAGTTCAAAGCAAATTAAGTCCCCTAGCATTAATTACAGAGTAATTTCCCTTTTATACTATCTGCACCAAAACCTTTGCAAAATAAATAAAACTTCCATGCTCAGCAAAAGAAGTTCCTGTTTGAACAAAAAATGATAATAATGACTGCTCTTGTTGTTGGGTCAGAATATCAGATCAAAGTGCCAAGTTTAGAGAATACAAAAAAATATAAATATAACAGTAAATGCAGTTTGCATATAATTAGGCTTCAGTTTTTATTTTTTTTTGTGCCCATCCCAGAGGTGCAATATTGTTTTAAACAAGATGACTGGAAAGAACTGAATTTTTCCTATTTTTATGCCTAACTTGATGTCAACTGACACAGTATTTGCAGAGAAAATGTCAATGTTAAAGTTTACCTCGGACATACAGACACACCCACCCACCCACACACACACACACAGACAACCGAACACTGGGTTAAAACATAGACTCACTTTGTTTACACAAGTGAGTCAAAAAAAAACCATGTGCATCTGTTACACTCTACATACTTTGTCTTCTTCGTCGTTCGTGGGCTGCAACTCCCATGTTTACTCGTATGTACACGAGTGGGCTTTTAAATGTATGACTGTTTTTACCCCGCCATGAAGGCAGCCATACTCCGCTTTCGGGGGTGTGCATGCTGGATATGTTCTTGTTTCCATGACCCACTGAACGCCGACATAGGATATGGGATCTCTAACGCACATATTTGATCTTCTGCTTGCATGTACACATGAAGGGGGTTCAGGCACAAGCAGGTCTGTAGAGAGTCTGTAGTGTAGTGAAGCACTCTCCCTGGGGAGAGCAGCCCGAATTTCACACAGAGAAATCTGTTGTGATAAAAAGAAATACAAATACAAATACATATACAAATACAGAGTCTATGAGTGTCTGCGTTCCAATCCCAGTCTCACCCTCTCTGCCACATATATTTCTGTTTAATAATTGCGATGTAATAATTAATTGCCATGTTTTTAAAAGCGAATATGTGAAATGCTTTTATTTGAGAACATACGTTTATTACTCTTGTTTAATCAAGTAATCCGCGTGTGTGGGGTGGGTGGGGTGGGGGGGTGTACGGATGTGTGCCGATTATCTGGTTGTGGTTTTCCGCAATTTATCTTTATTCTTATCTTATCTGTCTATTATAATCAATGTGCAGTATAGTACGCTATGTTTATAATTATATTCAAATAATGTTTCTTAATTCTTTCTGTTTTTACATTAAGAATACTAGTTATTACCTGCAGTGTGTGGATGTATGTATGAAACGGTGTATGTGATATTTTTTACATTTGTATCTTCATAATATTCGTAAAAGCTGTTGTTGACTTTTACAGTTATGGTCCCCATGTTGTTTACTTGTCTATGTTGTGATAATGCACCTGACCAAATTTCTCCAGTTGGAGATAATAAAGTTATTCTTATCTTATCTTAAGTTTGACTGGAAAATCAAACTAAGTGTCTAGTTATTTGGATGAGATGATAAACCAAGATCCCAAGTGCAGCATGCACTTGTCGCACTGAAAATAAAACAACTCATGACAACCTAAGTGTTGTCCTATGGCAAAATTCTGTGGATGAAATCAACTCTTGATAGGCACACGAATAGAAACGCATGCACTCGAGGCCTGACTAAGCGCGTTGGGTTATGCTGCTGGCCAGGCATCTGCCTAGCCAATGTAGGCACAGCGTATATGGATTTGTCCAAACACAGTGATGCCTTCAAGAACAAATGCCTGAGGAAGCTCCTTCAAATTCCCTGGATCGAGCACAGGACCAATGAACATGTACGGAGCAGAATTGGGAACCTTGCTGGACCTCAGGAACCTCTCCTTTCAACTGTGAAGAGACGCAAGCTGATATGGTTTGGACACAACACTTGACACACCAGCTTGTCCAAAACAATCATGCAAGGCACCATCGAGGGTGGGAGAAGAAGAGGAAGACAGCGGAAGAACTGGCATGAGAACATCAAACAATGGACCGGACTCCACACACGTGAGCTGCTGCCAGTGGCTGCTGACAGAGACAGATGGAGAAGGGAGGTTGCGTCTGCGGTCCTCAGGCTTCCCCCAATGACTACTTTGTAGTTATGGGCCTGAGGTTGAGGTTGAGGTGGAGTGATGCCTCCTCGAGAAACTGAAACTGAAACTGAAACTGATGGACAACGGAGCAGAAGTCAAAACACCAAACAGACTCTACCACCGCGCCCCCATAGACAGACAGATGAACACACAGAGGAATGAGTTTCAGTTTCAGTTTCAGTTTCAATTTCTCAAGGAGGTGTCACTGCATTCGGACAAATCCATATACGCTACACCACTTCTTCCAGGCAGATGATGCCTGACCAGCAGCATAACCCAACAGGTTTAGTCAGGCCTTGAGTGCGTGCGTGTATACTTGTGTACCTATCAGAGTGGATTTCTTCCACAGAATTTTTGCCAGAGGACAACACTCTCGTTGCCATGGGTTCTTTTTCACGGTGCCACGTGTGTGCTGCATACGGGATCTCGGTTCATCGTCTAATACGAATGACCAGACGCCCAGTTCTTCTTCTTCTGCGTTCACTCGTATGCACACGAGTGGGCTTTTACGTGTATGACCGTTTTTACCCCGCCATGTAGGCAGCCATACTCCGTTTTCGGGGGTGTGCATGCTGGGTATGTTCTTGTTTCCATAACCCACCGAACGCTGACATGGATTACAGGATCTTTAACGTGCGTATTTGATCTTCTGCTTGCATATACACACGAAGGGGTTTCAGGCATTGGCAGGTCTGCACATATGTTGACCTGGGAGATCGTAAAAATCTCCACCCTTTACCCACCAGGCACCGTCACCGTGATTCGAACCCGGGACCCTCAGACTGACAGTCCAATGCTTTAACCACTCAGCTATTGCGCCCGTCAGTTCGATTTTTCCAAATTTGGGAGAAAGGGTGAGAGCGGAAATAGAAGAATGAAGAAGTCAAAAGCAAGGACTTACAGTATCGTTGTAGGTCCTGTTGAAGAGCGCCACAGTGTTGATGTGGATCACCCCCAGTCGCATCACGGCCCTCCCCTGCACTGGTTGCCCGTAGGAGTACCTGTCAGGGAAAAGAACCCATGACGACCACCGATAACCATCCATTGATCCATACAACAAATAATAACAGGAATAACAATAATTACAGCAATGCTAATAATAATAATGATAAGAAGAAGAAGAATATAAAAAATAGATGATGATGATAATAATAATAATAATATTATTAACAACAATAACAACAATATTGATAATAATAATGATAATAATATGAATCATAACAATGATAATAAAAAAAATAACAACAATAAACAACCAACAACAAATGGGTGTATCAGTGAATTATTATCCACTGTGTCACAGGCCTCAGCACCACAGGAAGGTGGAGCCCATCTCTTCTTTTCCGCTGATGTTACCCTTCCCCGACCAAAGTCAGGTACCAATTCACACCTGGGTGGAGAAAAGAAAACAGGAGTGCCCTTCCTCCTCCTCCTTCTTCTTCTTCTTCTTCTGCGTTCACTCGTATGCACACGAGTGGGCTTTTATGTGTATGACCGTTTTTACCCCGCCATGTAGGCAGCCATACTCCGTTTTCGGGGGGGTGCATGCTGGGTATGTTCTTGTTTCCATAAACCACCGAACGCTGACATGGATTACAGGATCTTTAACGTGCGTATTTGATCTTCTGCTTGCATATACACACGAAGGGGGTTCAGGCACTAGCAGGTCTGCACATATGTTGACCTGGGAGATCGTAAAAATCTCCACCCTTTACCCAGCAGGCGCCGTCACCGTGATTCGAACCCGGGACCCTCGGATTGAAAGTCCAACGCTTTAACCACTCGGCTATTGCGCCCGTCCTTTCCTCCTCCATCACCATCAATATAAAACAAAACAGTCTCAAAGTCTGTGGCCTTTCATGCCCTGCTCTCATGGTGACCTCAGTTTCAATACCCCTCCACTTTTGTGCTTGGGGTGAGTCCTGTCAGTGTCTTCAGTGTTGGCAGATTCATGGGGGACTGTTGTTTGAGGGACGTGGTGGCAGTCTCCACACTGGGAGGGACGCTCACTCAATCTGGCTCCGCAACTATTGACGTTAGTAGGGGGCTTAGTAGGTGGTGTCCTAAGTACGCTGAATCAGAACAGGCACCACTGAACACCACCGAAGTGACTCAGCAGCAGTGCAGGGTCTCCTCTGCTGTGTGGCCTCCTGGCGACCTAACATTGATGGTTCCCTGCAGACTGCCGACACTGGAACTGTGACGGACGAACCCAGGTGTGGTGGCCGTGTATGGGGGAAATCTAAATGAGCGGCGTGGGAGTAATGCCACTGAAATGGTGCAGATGACGGGGCAGGAAAAAAAAAATGCCTTTCCGAGGACAACAACATTATGCTAAAACAGGGCCTCAAATCCCTGATCAATACATGTTGATCACAAGATCATAGATGCATGCACACGCACGGACACACACGCAACACACACACACAGTTGTTACACTCTGAATCATAATGTAATAGTATCTTACCCACATGTTTTTCTTTTTACATAATAATTGATGTGTGCATGGTGATAAGTGAAGGGTGTGTCAGTGACGGGCATTTTATTTTAAGTGAGCCTATAGAAAATTTTCTGTTTTTGGTTGAAGCAGATAATAAAGTATTTTGAACTGAATTGAATTGAAGATTGACTGACTGATATGGATACTTATATAGCGCCTATCCTCGCTCCATCGGAGACCAAGCTTTAACTCACTCAGTACGGCCAGTCCTCTCTTCTCCTCTACACAGACCCCTGGGATGTCCAGAGGGTGTCTCAATGACCCAACCTTTAGCTTCCGTCGTCAGAATTGTGGTATTCTTTGTCAACATTCACCTCTTCGGTATAAGAGCCTTCCGCTTGCAATATTTTGATGGTGGTAAATGGGGTGAAACGCTGTTAACGTCGTCTCTTTCGCCGTTCGTATGGAGAGAGTTAAGTGCTTTACAAAAACACAGGGTCGGTCATTTACACAACATGCAGCCTACCTGGACAGAGCTGACTGACGGCCGCCACTTGGCGCTCATCATTCGTTTCCTGTGTCATTCAATCAGATTTCATGCACACACACATACACACTCAGACAAACCTGTAACATTTAACATTTTACATGTATGCCCGTTTTTTTGTTTATTTACCCCGCCATGTAGGCAGCCATACTCCGTTTTCGGGGATGTGTATGCTGGGTATGTTCTTGTTTCCATAACCCACCGAATGCTGACATGGATCACAGGATCTTTAACGTGCGAATTTGATCTTCTGCGTGCGTATACACACGAAAGGATTCAGGTTCTGGCAGGTCTGCACATATGTTGACCTGGGAGATCGGAAAAATCTCCACCCTTTACCCACCAGGCACCACCGAGATTCGAACCTGGGACCCTCAGATTGAAAGTCCAACGCTTTAACCAATGGCTATTGTGCCGACTAGAAGTCCAACGCTTTACCAAGTCTGCAATGGCGCCTCTGTTTATTATTTTTATTATTAGGACTGTGTGTGATAGGTGTAAACTGAAAAAGGCACTCCAAGCATGACTTTAATTAACAGATGATCAGCTCAACATTCAACGAACTGAGAGATATACTCACACAGCCTTCGTTTTGATCTGGATCCAGTTCGTTGCCATGGCGATTACTTTTTCCTGGGCAGCGACCTGAACCTTGAAGGTCGGCAACACTGGAAGACAATAAATAGTAATGATAATAATAATAGTAACAACAATAATAATAATAATTATAATACCAAATGCAAGAGATGCAAAGTATGCAAAGCTCCAATCTGATGCCTACTGATAAAAAAAAAAATAAATAAAAATTAATAAAAAACATAGAAATTCAGACTGATGTCCCTTTACATGACAAAAATGTTGCTGCTCCTGGCTGGTGTACCTTGCGATGTAACATCCATACCAGGCAGAGGAAGAAGATACTATTATAACCAGAAATGACACAAAATGACTGCTATCAAAATCATACAGACAACTGAAACAGTTATTATCACATGGACTATTAATTTTTTTTTTTTTTTTTTTTTCTCAAGTTCACCCCTCCAGCGACCGACCAGCCAACTTTCACTGTGCGCCAGCTGTTCCCGACAACGCAAGTCCAGGATTGGCCTGTACAGCCATCAGAAGGCTTGCCTCACCCGGACTAGAACTTCTTCCCAGTGATCTTAGGGATACGAAGAAACTGCCATCATCATCATCATTAAATTTTTGTTCAAACATGTCAGCCAGACCTGACTCTCCACCTAGGGATCTTACAATAGGAATGATTCAGCTCCCTCTTCCTCGTCTGTCGAATCTCTGCGCTCTGTGTGTAGCCCATTTCGTTTGCCAATGTCTGCGTGTGTGAATGTGCGGGCGAGAGTGTGCGAGAGCGAGCGCTTTGTGCATATGTGTGTGTTGGAGGGGGTGGGGGGGGAGGGAGGGGTGTGTGCGTGTTTGTGTCTGGCTGTTTGCTACTCTGTGTATGTAAGAGAGAAAGAGAATAACATAATGATCCGACAGACGGCTAGCTTAGAATATACACAATATTATTTAACAGGTTTTGATGTTTTCATAACAATAATAATTGATAATATTGTTGTTTTTTTCTTCATGATTATGTTTGTACATTCTAGGAACCTGTTTTAAACTGGATTAATATCGGTGTTCCCTCGATGTCTCAGAAGGAGATTATGTTGCTAGTTTTGTGGTATATTGACCGAGGGATTATACGTTAAAGAGTATGTGTGTGTGTGTGTGGGCCTCACTGTGTGTGGGTGTTTGTTGGGATTGGGGGGAGATGCAAAAACAAAAACCTTGCAGTTGGATGAATGATACAACTTCAGTGAAGCGAGGGACAGTGTTGATGTGTTTTTCCTTGAAGCAGATTCTACGGTGTAATGCTTCATTGTTTTTCTTGGAATCAACAATGTATTTTGTTATATTGTTTACCCAAAATTTTAATGTGAACTGTGATTACATGTTTCTTGACAAATATAACCTTCTCTGCAAGGGGGAAAAAAAAAAAAAAAAAAAAAATCTCTGCACTCGGCTCTTATAAGTCTGGCCTTAAAACCTACCACTTTCTAAAAATAGCTCCCTCCCCAACCCCTCCCCCCACCCCTCTTCCAAGTATACAGTTTCTCTAGGTTTCTACCTAGAACATTTAAATTTACCTTTGAAAATGAAAAAAATATTTAGATTTTGTGAACATAAAATGTTTCAGAGACTGTACTGTCAAATTACGCTTGGGACTATTACCTCTTAAAGGAGCTACTTTGAAATCATTTTTCGTCAATAATCAGGATAAACTTTGCAGCTTATGTGCAGTCACGGAGGGATGAGGAACATGTAATTTGTGTTTGTCCTTTGTGTTCCGAAATTAGAGATAAATACCTGGACTATTGTAGCATACAATCTCTACCACAATTGCTAAAATGTGACAGCATGCTTAAAACTAGGAACCTAGGAATTTATATCTTTTATGCATTGAAAATTCAAATCAGTTTCGTAGTTAATATAGATGAGTAATGCCCTCTGTACTGGCTGTCAGTTGTGAAAATAACTGAATGAAAATCTGTAGGTTTAGGAAATTCCACTTTCTTGCATGCAAAATAAATAAAACTTCCATGCTTAGCAAAAGAAGTTCCTGTCTGAACAAAAAATGATACTAATGACTGGTCTTGTTGTTGTGTCAGAATATCAGATCAAAGTGCCAAGTTTAGAGAATACAAAAAATATAAATATAACAGTAAATGCAGTTTGCATATAATTTGGCTTCTTTTTTTTATTTTTTTGTGCCCAACCCTGAGGTGCAATATTGTTTTAAACAAGATGACTGCGAAGAACTGAATTTTTCCTATTTTTATGCCTAATTTGGTGTCAACTGACAAAGTATTTGCAGAGAAAATGTCAATGTTAAAGTTTACCATGGACACACACCCACACACAGACAACCGAACACCGGGTTAAAACATAGACTCACTTTGTTTACACAAGTGAGTCAAAACTAAAGAAAAGAATACGACACAAGAAATCAACATCACAAATCAACCATAAATAGCTAATACAGCATTCAGCAACATTCAGGAAATAACAATTTGTAGTCCTCTTCAGTGCTTCATATATATGTAAATGGCCAAGTTATGTAAACTCATCTCTTGATGACATGAGCAAATTAAATCAAAAAGTAGATGGATCTTCATAATATTTTGGTTGGATTGACTGTTTTCTGAGGTCATTCAAGGCAGGGGAACATAATTTTTTTTTTAAATGTCATTCATCTTCCTTACCCAGACAGCATAATCAACAGGTATTCACTAATAATGCTACATCTGAAACTGGGAACAGTAATACTAAAAATACCAATCTAAATTCTGTCAGTGCATTTTTTTTTTTTTTAAATACATTGGTTCATTTCTATCTCAATATATATGGTTCTATCAGATAGAGAGAGTCAGAAAGTCATTGCTGGAACCCTGCAGCATGGTTCTATCAGACAGAAAGAGTCAGAAAGTCATTGCTGGAACCCTGCAGCATGGTTCTATCTGACAGAGAGAGTCAGAAAGTCATTGCTGGAACCCTGCAGCATGGTTCTATCAGACAGACAGAGTCAGAAAGTCATTGCTAGAACTCTGCAGAATAGTTCTATCAGACAGAGAGAGTCAGAAAGTCATTGCTGGAACCCTGCAGCATGGTTGAGAGTCAGAAAGTCATTGCTGGAACCCTGCAGCATGGTTCTATCAGACAGAGAGAGTCAGAAAGTCGTTGCTGGAACCCTGCAGCTTGGTTCTATCAGACAGAGGGAGTCAGAAAGTCATTGCTGGAACCCTGCAGCATGGTTCTATCAGACAGAGGGAGTCAGAAAGTCGTTGCTGGAACCCTGCAGCTTGGTTCTATCAGACAGAGGGAGTCAGAAAGTCATTACTGGAACCCTGCAGCATGGTTCTATCAGACAGAGAGAGTCAAAGTCATTGCTGGAACCCTGCAGCTTGGTTCTATCAGACAGAGGGAGTCAGAAAGTCATTGCTGGAACCCTGCAGCTTGGTTCTATCAGACAGAAAGAGTCAGAAAGTCATTGCTGGAACCCTGCAGCATGGTTCTATCTGACAGAGAGAGTCAGAAAGTCATTGCTGGAATCCTGCAGCATGGTTCTATCAGACAGAGAGAGTCAGAAAGTCATTGCTGGAACCCTGCAGCATGGTTCTATCAGACAGAGAGAGTCAGAAAGTCATTGCTGGAACCCTGCAGCATGGTTCTATCAGACAGAGAGAGTCAGAAAGTCATTGCTGGAACCCTGCAGCATGGTTCTATCAGACAGAGAGTCAGAAAGTCATTGCTTGGAACCCTGCAGCATGGTTCTATCAGACAGAGAGAGTCAGAAAGTCATTGCTGGAACCCTGCAGCATGGTTCTATCAGACAGAGAGAGTCAGAAAGTCGTTGCTGGAACCCTGCAGCATCCTGTACTGATTTCAGTGCTAAGTCAGTAAGCACTAAAAGCTCTTCTCCCCTCAACTGCACTACTGCTGCTGGTGTTCTTGCTCCCTCAACTAACCACTGTCACAACAACTCACTACCACCCCTCCTGCTACACAGCTGTATTCTCACAAAAGACATACCATATTCTTGAACGTCGAACATGGTGGTTTTGGTGGTCCGTACCTGAATGCACAGAAAAAACAAAAAAATTTTTTAAAGATGTCCATGTGTTGTTTTCAATCAACATGATCTTTGGTTGTACCTGGGGGTTCTGATAAGCTAAACAAAAAAAAACAAAAAACAAAAAAAACAAAAAATCTTGGGGGTCCTCCTTCTTCTTCTTGTTCTGCGTTCGTGGGCTTCAACTCCCACATTCACTCGTATATACGCGAGTGGGCTTTTTATATGTATGACCGTTTTTACCCCGCCATGTAGGCAGCCATACTCCGCTTTACAGGATCTTTAACGTGTGTATTTGATCTTATGCTTGCGTATACACACGAAGGGGGTTCAGGCACTGGCAGGTCTGCACATATGTTGACCTGGGAGATTGTAAAAATCTCCACCCTTTACCCACCAGGCGCCGTCACTGTAATTCGAACCTGGGACCCTCAGATTGACAGTCCAACGCTTTAGCCATTCGGCTATGGCGCCTGTCCTCTTGGGGGTCCAACAAACTCTTTTACCATAATTCTGACAGGTCCCAGGCCATCTTCAGAGGGTCTTTCAAACACTGCATGTTCTAATCAAATCTACACCGTGACATACACACATACGCCTGAAAAGGCAGCTATATCTTCTACTATTTGTCACAAACTGACTTAAGTTTCTGGACCAAAGAACAGGCGAAGGGAAAGAACGAACTCTTCTTCATGGCAGTTGATCCCAGAATCTGACTGAATTTCCCACAAAAACAGGGATTTTCACTCTTTTTACCCGTTGTTTCTGGAAAATGTTCATACTCTTCCTGGGACCCCCTCAGTTTGATTGATTGATGTGGATACTCATATAGCGCCTATCCTCGGTCAGAGACCAAGCTCTAACCGCTTTACATGCAGTGGGGCATTTGCACCACAGGCTGCCTACCTGGGTAGAGCTGATTGACGGCTGCCAATGGGCGCTCATCATTCGTTTCATGTGTTATTCAATCACATTTCAGACGCACACGCGTACACACTCAGACAGACATGTAACATTTTACGTGTATGACCGTTTTTATTTACCCCACCATGTAGGCAGCCATACTCCGTTTTCGGGGGGGTGCATGCTGGGTATATTCTTGTTCCCATAACCCACCGAACGCTGACATGGATTACAGGATCTTTAACGTGCGTATTTGATCTTCTGCGTGCGCATACACACGAAGGGGGTTCAGGCACTAAGCAGGTCTGCACGTATGTTGACCTGGGAGATTGGAAAAATCTCCACCCTTTACCCACCAGGTGCACCGAGCCATGCTGTACAAACCACTTCTCCCCAGTACAGCACAGCACAGCACAGCACAGCACAGCACTACACCAAACTCACTATGCTGCAACACACCACAGAACATCCTCCTCCTCCTCCTCCTCCTCATCATCATCATCACCAGGATTATCATCATCATCATCATTATTATCATTATTATTATCATCATCATTATTACCATCGTTCTTATCACATCATCATTATCATAATCATTACTATCATTATTGCTATCATTATCATCATCATTATTATTATTATCATTATTCTCTTTTTTTTCTCTCTCTCGTTCTTTAATTACTTTACCTTTGTTCCGTCATAGTAGGCGGTGATGGACCATGTGCCAGGGGTGGCGTCGCGGGGCAAGGTGAAGTTCTTCCCGTTGAATGCGTCCCTGCTGGAGTGATGGTGCCGCTCCAAGATCACAAGGTCTGGGTTCTAGTGTGTCAAAAATAAAATCTTAGGTAGGTGTGTGTGTGTGTGAGAGAGAGAGAGAGAGAGACAGAGACAGAGAGAGAGAGTGAGAGACAGAGAGAGAGAGTGAGAGTGAAAGTGACAGACAGAGAGAGAGTGAGAGAGAGAGAGCATATGTGTGTGTGTATGTGTGCGTGTGAGAGAGAGCATGTGAGTGTGTATGTGTGCATGTGTGTGTGTGAGAGAGAGAGAGAGAAAGAGAGCAAGCGAGAGAGAGAGAGAGAGAGAGAGAGAGAGAGTGCATTGGCCCTGTTAGATCTGTTTTTCGCTTTTTTTCATTTTAATGTGGTTTTCGATAGATTTATCTCTAATGTATGTTCTAAATGCAATTTTTTCTCTCCTTCTTTACTTTTTTTACAAGCCTTGTTCCACCAGATATTACCAAGGTGCTTGTTTGATTTTGTTTGTTCATATTTTGGAATAGATTCATTTGAGGCAGTCAATACAGCATTTATAAATAAAGAATACAAACTATCTACGTCTTTGCTGTCCATATCAATTACGTAAAATGATGAAAGTAATTTAGAACATTTGGACCAGTTGGCTAGTTTGTAACTGAATTTTGGAACTTTGTCATTCATGGGATCTATAGTTGGTGGCCATAGGATCTATAGTTGGTGGCCTTCTGCTTTTTAATCAAGTGACAATAGGTGTGTGGTCACTGTTTAGAGTGTCATCTAATGTGTTCCATTCGCAGACTGGTGCTAAGTTGGGCAACACTAAAGTAAGATCAATAGCGGTTGCTCTATGGTTAGGATTATTCAGGAATGCATGTTATTCACCCATCATTTAGCCGATAGAAGAACAAGTCCACCAGATTCTCGATAAATAAATCAGTTGCTTGTTACAATTTTACAGTCCTTCTCCCCAAAAAAGGTGAATGAGCATTGAAATCTCCTGCAATGAGAACTTGTTTTGTCTGTGTCTGAATGTAGTGTACGAATCCATTTTCTGTGTTTACATCATTTGGCCCCTGAGCAAGGTAAACAGAGACGATAGTTAGCAGAGAGAAAAAATTCTGATTAAATGCAAAAACAGTGTTTACAGTTCGTCAATGTTTCCATTGTGTGTGTCTATGTTTTGAATATCTGTTAGCTGAAAGTTGCCGATATTTTCATGAAGTCGATATTATGAAAAAGAAATAACAAGAGAGGCAAGGCCTTCAAAACTCACTTGTGACTGAGAGTAAAACACACAAGCTTTTTATGTATTGAGTATAATTTGAAAATGTAATGTTTAAGATAAGAAAGATCAGTTTAAAGCAAATTAAGTCCCCTAGCATTAATTACAGAGTAATTTCCCTTTTTTACTATCTACACCAAAACCTTTGCAAAATAAATAAAACTTCCATGCTTAGCAAAAGAAGTTCCTGTTTGAACAAAAAATGATAATAATGACTGCTCTTGTTGTTGGGTCAGAATATCAGATCAAAGTGCCAAGTTTAGAGAATACAAAAAATATAAATATAACAGTAAATGCAGTTTGCATATAATTAGGCTTCTTTTTTTTTTTTTTTGTGCCCATCCCAGAGATGCAATATTGTTTTAAACAAGATGACTGGAAAGAACTGAATTTTTCCTATTTTTATGCCAAATTTGGTGTCAACTGACAAAGTATTTGCAGAGAAAATGTCAGTGTTAAAGTTTACCACGGACACACAGACACACACACGGACACACACACACACACACACAGACAACCGAACACCGGGTTAAAACATAGACTCACTTTGTTTACACAAGTGAGTCAAAAAAAGAAAGTAAATGTCTGACCATCACATCCACAATCACAGGTGTGTGTCTACGTTTTGAATATCTGTTAGCTGAAAGTTGCCGCTATTTTCATGAAGTAGATAATATGAAAAAGAAATTAAAAAAAAAAGAAAGTAAATGTCTGACCTTCACATCCACAATCACAGGCCATTGAGCGAAGCGCTGATCATCATCCAGTGCAATCACCCGATACATCACTGTACATAATACAGCCATCCAATCACATTAGCTGATACATCTGATCAATGTCATTCAATGCAAAAAAATCTGTATCTGTTCACCATCATAATTGTAAGCAAATTCTCATATCACAATGCATGTGGTATGGATTTTGAACCTTAGTTTTTGTTCACATATTTAACCGAAACAATGATTTCCTAATATCTATGGTAGCAGTAGTAGTAATAGTAGTAGCAGCAGCAGCAGCAGCAGCAGTAGTAGTAGTAGTAGTAGCAACAGCAACAGCAACAGTAGTAGTAGTAGTAGTAGTAGTAGTAGTCGCAGTAGTAGTAGTATAACTAATAATAACAATAATGGTGGTGGAATCATCATAATCATCATCATCATTATCGCCAACCTCATCAAAACAACAATATAAAAACAACAATAATAATGATGATAACAGCAACAACAACAACAATAGTTACAACAACAACAAAAGCAAATGGTTTCACTCCATGTACGCTGGGACTACACGGCGTAGGGGCGCGTCCCCCGGGTGGCGGATGGGGGAGCCCTCCCTTTGGGGGTTGCACCAAATGATATGGAATAAGGTGCCGTGGACCCGCATAGTCTAGGAGAAGGACAACTCTGATTTCAAACCCGGGCAGATGGAGTCTGTTAGCCTCAGCAGGCAGTCCTTCCAAGAGAAGGAAAACTCCCAAGAGAAAACCCGGCCAACTGTAAACCGTTACCAGAACAGGAGATCACCGAAGAATGGCACCACAGTGGCCTCTCTAAGGGGCGTGATCTAGTCAAAACCGGCTGTGCACGCACTCTACTACGAGACATGGCTACGCAGACAACTCCATGTACACCCCTCCCACCCTGACCTAACGGCAATCAACAACTTCCCCACCGCAACCTCTTCTCCCTTTTGTCAATCTGCCTGCCTGCCTGCCTGCCTGCCTGCTTGCCTGTCTGTCTGTCTGTCTGTCTGTCTGTCTGTCTGCCTGCCTGCCTGCCTGCCTGCCTGCCCGCCCGCCTGCCTGCCTGCCTGTCTGCCTGTCTGTCTGTCTATCTGTCCTCCAATTTGTCTATTTCCACCATCGCTCTATCTCTTTAATGTTCACAGCATGAATATCGTCTATCATGCTTCCACCCCATCTGCCGCCCCCCCCCCCCCCACCCCCCCCTGGACCCTCCCCCACCCCTCTGCTGCCCCCCTACACACACACAAATCCCACTGACTCCCTACCCCTTCTATCGCATACTTCTCTTTTTTTTTCTCTCTCTCTCTCCCCCTCCATGATGAAGCAGAGTGGTGGCCTAATGGCAAGGTGCCAGATGAAGAAGTGAGTGTGTCTGCTCGGGGCCAGTCCTGTCAAGGTCTTCAGTATCGGCAGATTCAAGGGGGTCGGGGGCCTGGGAGGGTGGTGTGGTGTGGACTGTCATTGAAGGGATGTGGTAGGGGTGGTCTCCAAACTCTGTGGAGGAACTATGCTAACTCAGTCTGGCCCTGCGGCTTAGCCATTATTGTCGCCAGTTCTGGGACAGCTTAGGACGATTTAGGACACTGACCAGTCCCCAAGGGGGATGATTTAGGACACTGACCAGTCCCATAGGGGGATGATTTAGGACACTGACCAGTCCCCAAGGGGGATGATTTAGGACACTGACCAGTCCCCAAGGGGGACGATTTAGGACACTGACCAGTCCCGAAGGGGATGATTTATGACACTGACCAGACCCCAAAGGGATGATTTAGGACACTGACCAGTCCCCAAGGGGATGATTTAGGACACTGACCAGACCCCAAAGGGATGATTTAGGACACTGACCAGTCCCCAAGGGGGATGATTTAGGACACTGACCAGTCCCGAAGGGGGATGATTTAGGACACTGACCTGTCCCCAAGGGGATGATTTATGACACTGACTAGACCCCAAAGGGGATGATTTAGGACACTGACTAGACCCCAATGGGATGATTTAGGACACTGACCAGTCCCCAAGGGGGATGATTTAGGACACTGACCAGTCCCCAAGGGGATAATTTAGGACACTGACCAGTCCCCAAGGGGATGATTTAGGACACTGACTAGACCCCAAGGGGATGATTTAGGACACTGACTAGACCCCAAGGGGATGATTTAGGACACTGACTAGACCCCAAGGGGATGATTTAGGACACTGACCAGTCCCCAAGGGGGATGATTTAGGACACTGACCAGTCCCCAAGGGGATGATTTAGGACACTGACCAGTCCCCAGGGGGATGATTTAGGACACTGACCAGTCCCCAAGGGGGATGATTTAGGACACTGACTAGTCCCCAAGGGGGATGATTTAGGACACTGACCAGTCCCCAAGGGGATGATTTAGGACACTGACCAGTCCCAAGGGGGATGATTTAGGACACTGACCAGTCCCCAAGGGGATGATTTAGGACACTGACCAGTCCCCAAGGGGGATGATTTAGGACACTGACCAGACCCCAAGGGGATGATTTAGGACACTGACCAGTCCCAAGGGGGATGATTTAGGACACTGACCAGACCCCAAGGGGATGATTTAGGACACTGACCAGTCCCCAAGGGGGATAATTTAGGACACTGACCAGTCCCAGAAGGGGATGATTTAGGACACTGACCAGTCCCCTAGGGGATAATTTAGGACACTGACCAGTCCTGAAGGGGGATGATTTAGGACACTGACCAGTCCCCAAGGGGGATGATTTAGGACACTGACCAGTCCCAAGGGGATGATTTAGGACACTGACCAGTGCCCAAGGGGGATGATTTAGGACACTGACCTAGTCCCCAAGGGGATGATTTAGGACACTGACCAGTCCCCAAGGGGGATGATTTAGGACACTGACCAGTCCCCAAGGGGATGATTTAGGACACTGACCAGTCCCAAGGGGATGATTTAGGACACTGACCAGTCCCCAAGGGGATGATTTAGGACACTGACCAGTCCCCAAGGGGGATGATTTAGGACACTGACCAGTCCCCAAGGGGGATGATTTAGGACACTGACCAGTCCCCAAGGGGGATGATTTAGGACACTGACTTCTCCCAAGGGGGATGATTTAGGACACTGACCAGTCCCCAAGGGGATGATTTAGGACACTGACCAGTCCCAAGGGGGATGATTTAGGACACTGACCAGTCCCCAAGGGGGATGATTTAGGACACTGACCAGTCCCCAAGGGGATGATTTAGGACACTGACCAGTCCCAAGGGGATGATTTAGGACACTGACCAGTCCCCAAGGGGGATGATTTAGGACACTGACCAGTCCCCAAGGGGGATGATTTAGGACACTGACCAGTCCCCTAGGGGATAATTTAGGACACTGACCAGTCCCTGAAGGGGATGATTTAGGACACTGACCAGTCCCCAAGGGGGATGATTTAGGACACTGACCAGTCCCCAAGGGGATGATTTAGGACACTGACCAGTCCCCAAGGGGATGATTTAGGACACTGACCAGTCCCCAAGGGGGATGATTTAGGACACTGACCAGTCCCCAAGGGGGATGATTTAGGACACTGACCAGTCCCCAAGGGGGATGATTTAGGACACTGACCAGTCCCCAAGGGGGATGATTTAGG
Organism: Babylonia areolata; assembly: GCF_041734735.1. Classification (NCBI taxonomy): domain Eukaryota; kingdom Metazoa; phylum Mollusca; class Gastropoda; order Neogastropoda; family Buccinidae; genus Babylonia; species Babylonia areolata. The sequence goes on from NC_134906.1 coordinate 24,511,852, forward strand.
ACACTGACCAGTCCCCAAGGGGGATGATTTAGGACACTGACCAGTCCCCAAGGGGGATGATTTAGGACACTGACCAGTCCCAAGGGGATGATTTAGGACACTGACCAGTCCCCAAGGGGGATGATTTAGGACACTGACCAGTCCCCAAGGGGATGATTTAGGACACTGACCAGTCCCAAGGGGGATGATTTAGGACACTGACCAGTCCCCAAGGGGATGATTTAGGACACTGACCAGTCCCAAGGGGGATGATTTAGGACACTGACCAGTCCCCAAGGGGGATGATTTAGGACACTGACCAGTCCCCAAGGGGGATGATTTAGGACACTGACCAGTCCCCAAGGGGATGATTTAGGACACTGACCAGTCCCCAAGGGGGATGATTTAGGACACTGACCAGTCCCCAAGGGGATGATTTAGGACACTGACCAGTCCCCAAGGGGATGATTTAGGACACTGACCAGTCCCCAAGGGGATGATTTAGGACACTGACCAGTCCCCAAGGGGGATGATTTAGGACACTGACCAGTCCCCAAGGGGGATGATTTAGGACACTGACCAGTCCCCAAGGGGGATGATTTAGGACACTGACCAGTCCCCAAGGGGATGATTTAGGACACTGACCAGTCCCCAAGGGGATGATTTAGGACACTGACCAGTCCCCAAGGGGGATGATTTAGGACACTGACCAGTCCCCAAGGGGGATGATTTAGGACACTGACCAGTCCCCAAGGGGATGATTTAGGACACTGACCAGTCCCAAGGGGGATGATTTAGGACACTGACCAGTCCCCAAGGGGGATGATTTAGGACACTGACCAGTCCCCAAGGGGGATGATTTAGGACACTGACCAGTCCCCAAGGGGATGATTTAGGACACTGACCAGTCCCCAAGGGGATGATTTAGGACACTGACCAGTCCCCAAGGGGATGATTTAGGACACTGACCAGTCCCAAGGGGGATGATTTAGGACACTGACCAGTCCCAAGGGGATGATTTAGGACACTGACCAGTCCCCAAGGGGATGATTTAGGACACTGACCAGTCCCCAAGGGGGATGATTTAGGACACTGACCAGTCCCCAAGGGGATGATTTAGGACACTGACCAGTCCCCAAGGGGATGATTTAGGACACTGACCAGTCCCCAAGGGGGATGATTTAGGACACTGACCAGTCCCCAAGGGGATGATTTAGGACACTGACCAGTCCCCAAGGGGATGATTTAGGACACTGACCAGTCCCCAAGGGGATGATTTAGGACACTGACCAGTCCCCAAGGGGATGATTTAGGACACTGACCAGTCCCAAGGGGATGATTTAGGACACTGACCAGTCCCCAAGGGGATGATTTAGGACACTGACCAGACCCCAAGGGGATGATTTAGGACACTGACCAGTCCCAAGGGGATGATTTAGGACACTGACCAGTCCCCAAGGGGATGATTTAGGACACTGACCAGTCCCCAAGGGGGATGATTTAGGACACTGACCAGTCCTAAGGGGATGATTTAGGACACTGACCAGTCCCCAAGGGGGATGATTTAGGACACTGACCAGTCCCCTAGGGGATGATTTAGGACACTGACCAGTCCCCAAGGGGATTATTTAGGACACTGACCAGTCCCCAAGGGGATGATTTAGGACACTGACCAGTCCCCAAGGGGATGATTTAGGACACTGACCAGTCCCCAAGGGGGATGATTTAGGACACTGACCAGTCCCCAAGGGGGATGATTTAGGACACTGACCAGTCCCCAAGGGGATGATTTAGGACACTGACCAGTCCCCAAGGGGAATGATTTAGGACACTGACCAGTCCCCAAGGGGGATGATTTAGGACACTGACTAGACCCCAAGGGGGATGATTTAGGACACTGACCAGTCCCCAAGGGGGATGATTTAGGACACTGACCAGTCCCCAAGGGGGATGATTTAGGACACTGACCAGTCCCCAAGGGGATGATTTAGGACACTGACCAGTCCCCAAGGGGGATGATTTAGGACACTGACCAGTCCCCAAGGGGATGATTTAGGACACTGACCAGTGCCCAAGGGGGATGATTTAGGACACTGACTAGTCTCAAAGGGGATGATTTAGGACACTGACCAGTCCCCAAGGGGGATGATTTAGGACACTGACCAGTCCCCAAGGGGATGATTTAGGACACTGACCAGTCCCCAAGGGGGATGATTTAGGACACTGACCAGTCCCAAGGGGATGATTTAGGACACTGACCAGTCCCCAAGGGGGATGATTTAGGACACTGACCAGTCCCCAAGGGGATGATTTAGGACACTGACCAGTCCCCAAGGGGGATGATTTAGGACACTGACCAGTCCCCAAGGGGATGATTTAGGACACTGACCAGTCCCCAAGGGGGATGATTTAGGACACTGACCAGTCCCCAAGGGGGATGATTTAGGACACTGACCAGTCCCATAGGGGGATGATTTAGGACACTGACCAGTCCCCAAGGGGGATGATTTAGGACACTGACCAGTCCCAAGGGGGATGATTTAGGACACTGACCAGTCCTGAAGGGGATGATTTAGGACACTGACCAGTCCCCAAGGGGGATGATTTAGGACACTGACTAGACCCCAAGGGGATGATTTAGGACACTGACCAGTCCCTAAGGGGGATGATTTAGGACACTGACCAGTCCCCAAGGGGGATGATTTAGGACACTGACCAGTCCCATAGGGGGATGATTTAGGACACTGACCAGTCCCGAAGGGGATGATTTAGGACACTGACCAGTCCCCAAGGGGGATGATTTAGGACACTGACTAGTCCCTAAGGGGATGATTTAGGACACTGACCAGTCCCCTAGGGGATAATTTAGGACACTGACCAGTCCCCAAGGGGATGATTTAGGACACTGACCTGTCCCCAAGGGGGATGATTTAGGACACTGACCAGTCCCCAAGGGGATGATTTAGGACACTGACCAGTCCCCAAGGGGGATGATTTAGGACACTGACCAGTCCCCTAGGGGATGATTTAGGACACTGACCAGTCCCCAAGGGGGATGATTTAGGACACTGACCAGTCCCCAAGGGGGATGATTCAGGACACTGACCTGTCCCCAAGGGGATGATTTAGGACACTGACCAGTCCCCAAGGGGATGATTTAGGACACTGACCAGTCCCCAAGGGGATGATTTTGGACACTGACCAGTCCCCAAGGGGATGATTTAGGACACTGACTAGACCCCAAGGGGATGATTTAGGACACTGACCAGTCCCATAGGGGGATGATTTAGGACACTGACCAGTCCCCAAGGGGATGATTTAGGACACTGACCAGTCCCCAAGGGAGATGATTTAGGACACTGACTAGTCTCAAAGAGGATGATTTAGGACACTGACCAGTCCCCTAGGGGATAATTTAGGACACTGACCAGTCCTGAAGGGGATGATTTTGGACACTGACCAGTCCCCAAGGGGATGATTTTGGACACTGACCAGTCCCCAAGGGGGATGATTTAGGACACTGACCAGTCCCCAAGGGGATGATTTTGGACACTGACCAGTCCCCAAGGGGGATGATTTAGGACACTGACCAGTCCCCAAGGGGATGATTTAGGACACTGACCAGTCCCCATGGGGGATGATTCAGGACACTGACCAGTCCCCAAGGGGGATGATTTAGGACACTGACTAGTCCCCAAGGGGGATGATTTAGGACACTGACCAGTCCCCTAGGTGATGATTTAGGACACTGACCAGTCCCCAAGGGGGATGATTTAGGACACTGACCAGTCCTTTAGGGGGATGATTTAGGACACTGACCAGTGCCCAAGGGGGATGATTTAGGACACTGACCAGTCCCTAGGGGGATGATTTAGGACACTGACCAGTCCCCAAGGGGGATGATTTAGGACACTGACCAGTCCCCAAGGGGGATGATTTAGGACACTGACCAGTCCCCAAGGGGGATGATTTAGGACACTGACCAGTGCCCAAGGGGGATGATTTAGGACACTGACTAAACCCCACGGGAATGATTTAGGATACTGACTAGACCCCACGGGAATGATTTAGGACACTGACTAGACCCCACGGGAATGATTTAGGACACTGACTAGACCCCACGGGAATGATTTAGGACACTGATGCATCATGCAGAAGATAAAGAAGGCAGCTGGCCCGGGCCAAAGAAATGTGTCAACTTATGATGGGGTCGACTTAACTCTCTCCATACGAACGGCGAAAGAGACGACCTTAACAGCGTTTCACCCCAATTACCATCATCAAAATATTGCAAGCGGAAGGCTCTTATACTGAAGACGTGAATGTTGACAAAGAATACCACAATTCTGACGACGGAAGCTAAAGGTTGGGTCATTCAGACACCCACTGGACATCCGAGGGGTCTGTGTAGAGGAGAAGAGAGGACAGGCTGTACTGAGTGAGTTAAGCGAGGTCAACTTAAGCAGTCCCAACTGTACTTCTACAACTACTTCTATCAATTAATAATAATAATAATAATAACAACCATGTTCCCTCTAACCTGTCTGTTGTGGGGTGTAGATGACCTTGTCCGTCCGGATAAGTATCACTGATAACAATGAAAACTAAAATGGCAACAACAACAACAACACAGACTACCATGTGTCCCTGACCTGTCGGTTGCGGAGTGTAGATGACTTTATCAGTCGGGATAAGGATCAATACTACTACTACTACTACTACTACTACTACTACTGCTACTACTATTACTACTACTAATCATAATAATAATAACTATGACAACATATTTACAATAATGACAACAACAACAACAAAAACCAACCCCTCGTCCCTGACCTATCTGTCGCGGGGTGTAGATGGCTTTGCTGGTCTAGATAAGTATCACTACTGCTACTACTACTACTACTACTACATATGATATGATACGAGCGCAGATTGGACTATTCAGCCATCTGCGCATTCACAGATAGATTCATGAGCATCCCCCCACCCCACCACCACCCTCCCCCCATCCCCCAGCTGGATGACAACGATGGTCATCATCGATCTCGATGGACACACACCACCACATATGATAATAACAATGATGATAACAACAACAACATAATAATAATAATAAAATAACAACAACAACAATAAAAACAACAAACAAGCCCTCATCCCTGACCTGTCTGTCGAGGGGTGTAGATGACCTTGTCCGTCTGGATAAGTATCACCGATAATAATAATACGATCAATACTAACAATAACAATATATCAAAAACAATAATAATAACAATACCAACACCAACACCAACACCATGATAATATTAATAATCAGAACAACAACAACAACAACAAGAAACCTTGCCTCTGACCTAGTAACAATAATAATATAAATAACAATAATAATAACAACACGGCCGCCACCATCACCACCACCAACGACAACAACAAGAGGAAGAAGAAGAAGAACAAAAACAACAACAACAAGAACATAATAATAATAATAATAATAATAATAACAATGTTTACATAATAACAACAACAACAATAAACCCTTGTCACTGACCTACTACAGGGTTCCCAGGTGGTGGGCATGAAGCCAAAAAAGGACCTTTAAAGGACTTTATAAGGACCTCAAATCAGTTTAAAAGGACCTTTGCCGACATGACTTTACAGTACACCCCAATCTATTTGACATGCAGAACAGCAGACACTTACATCTCATAAACGGAAGAACAGCTAATCCCATTTGACTGTCGTATTTAGTCTTTGCAATTCACGTCACTGTAGGCTAGGCCTAAGCAAAGCAGCAGCAGCAGGCGTGACTCACAGCCACTGTACCACGCTTCGCGTCTGCCACCGAGCAGAAAGCGCACTACTGTTAGGGCCTAGGCCTATAGGCTGTATCCTCCTACAGTAAGTACTGAGTTTCAGACGATCGCGTCGGCATCTTTCAACGCGCTTTGCAACTTGCGGTTTTGGTGTCGAAGGTGTTTCAGTTTCGTTCTCAAGTCTCTTTCTCTTCATAAAACAGGACTTAACAGTACCTTTCAAAAATTAAAAGGACCTCCTGATGAGTTAAAAGGACCAACTTGCTGAATCAAAGCACTTAAAAGGCCTTTTGACCAAAATCCAATTCCTAAGGACTTAAAAGGACTTGAAAGGACCCTACGAACCTTGTACTAACAATAATAATGTAGATAACAATGATAATAACAACACCAACACCACCAACAACAACACAACACAACAACAACACCAACAAGAATAACAACAACAACAACAACAACAATACTAATAACAACAACAACAACAATAACACCAATAATAATAATGACAATATTTACATTACAACAACAACAACAACAACAACAACGACAAAAAAAACAAGCCCTCGTGCCCCACCTGTCTGTCGCGGGGTGTAGATGACCTTGTCCGTCTGGATCATGATGAAGCCGGACAGGGGGTTCATGGGAATGTCCGTCACATTGACGACCCTGCCGTGCTCCGCCCGGAGCTGCACACTGCTCTGCTGGTGCCGGAGCATTCTGTCCGAGTCGATCATGACGCTCCACGTCCGTACACCATCTGCAGGTGGGGTTTTTTGTTGTTGTTTTTTCTTTCACTGACATTCGATGTCTTTTTCAATTTTTAATGACGTATGATGTGCAGTGTATGTGTTCTGTGTGCCGTCTGTATGTGTTCTGTGTGCTGTCTGCATGTGTTCTGTGTGCCGTCTGCATGTGTTCTGTGTGCATGTGTTCTGTGTGCCACCTGTATGTGTTCTGTGTGCCGTCTGCATGTGTTCTGTGTGCATGTGTTCTGTGTGCCATCTGCATGTGTTCTGTGTGCCGTCTGCATGTGTTCTGTGTGCATGTGTTCTGTGTGCCATCTGCATGTGTTCTGTGTGCCGTCTGCATGTGTTCTGTGTGCATGTTCTGTGTGCCATCTGCATGTGTTCTGTGTGCCGTCTGCATGTGTTCTGTGTACTATCTGCATGTGTTCTGTGTGCCATCTGCATGTGTTCTGTGTGCATGTGTTCTGTGTGCAGTCTGCATGTGTTCTGTGTGCATGTGTTCTGTGTGCCATCTGCATGTGTTCTGTGTGCCATCTGCATGTGTTCTGTGTGCCGTCTGCATGTGTTCTGTGTGCATGTGTTCTGTGTGCCATCTGCATGTGTTCTGTGTGCTGTCTGCATGTGTTCTGTGTGCATGTGTTCTGTGTGCCGTCTGCATGTGTTCTGTGTGCCATCTGCATGTGTTCTGTGTGCCATCTGCATGTGTTCTGTGTGCCATCTGCATGTGTTCTGTGTGCCATCTGCATGTGTTCTGTGTGCCATCTGCATGTGTTCTGTGTGCCTTCTGTGTGCCGTCTGCATGTGTTCTGTGTGCCGGGCGCAACAACCAAATGCTTAAAGCGTTGGACTTTCAATCTGAGGGTCCCTGGTTCGAATCTCGGTGAAGGCGCCTAGTGGGTAAAGGGTGGAGATTTTTCTGATCTCCCAGGTCAGCATATGTGCAGACCTGCCAGTGCCTGAACCCCCTCCATGTGTATATGTATGCAGAAGATCAAATACACATGTTAACGATCCTGTAACCCATGTCAGTGTTCGGTGGGTTATGGAAACAAGAACATACCCAGCATGCATACCCAGCATGAAAATAAAATAAAAAATGAAATAAAACAAAATAATTGAAATAAAAAAAATTTAATAATTTTTTTTTAATAAATATATTAAAATTTATTAATTATATACAAAAAAAATTAATAATAAATACTATAAAAATATATATATAAAAAGGGGGGGGGGGGAGAAACAAAAACGACCCCCCAAAAAAAAGAAAATGAAGAAACGAAGGGAAGAGAAAGATCTATATAATGATATAAGGGAACTTTAGAAATAAGAAGGATAAAAAAAAAAATTTTTAATTTTTTTTAAAAAGGAAAAAAGAAAAAAGCGGGAATGAGCCTCCCAAGGATGCTGAAGACTATCCTGCTCATTTGCAGAAATTTTACAAATCCACTGATTTCTCAAAAAAAAAAAAAAAAAAAAAAGAAGAAGAAGAAGAAAAAATAATAAAAGAAAGTGAAGAAACATTACGGAAAAATTATTTACAGTAAAAAAATAAATAAATAAAAAATAAAAAACTGAAAACTTATGGAATGCTATCGTATCATTGTTTGGCAGAAGGAAATCATGATATATTGCACAAGAGTTGGGTTGTTGTTTTTTTTCTTACTGTCTCTATCTTTCTCTTATATGTACACACACACACACACACACACACACACACGCATGCATGCATGCATAAACACACACACACATGTACACATGCACACACACACACACACACACACACACACACACACCTGCATGTATGCACATGCACGCGTGCACACACACACACACACACACACACACACACACACAATGCATGCATGCATAAACACACACACACATGTACACATGCACACACACACACACACACACAACTGCATGTATGCACATGCACAAACACACACACACACACACACGCATGCATGCATGCATAAACACACACACATACATGTACACATGCACACACACACACACAACTGCATGTATGCACATGCACACACACACACACAAATACACACACACACACACAAACACACACACACACACACAAAATCCTCACTGTTGTTGAACAGGAATGTCGTCTGATTCAGGATGACTTCATAAGCGAACCCGGTTCGCAAAACCAGGCTGATGGACGCTGGATTCCTCACGTTGGTGGCGCTGACTGAAAACGTTGTCGTCATGTCGTAACGCGCTCGTTTGGGTGACGTCACAACGAAAGTTGGAACAGACATTCCGTTCCTGTGAGACCAAAAAAATAATAATAATAATAAAAATAAAAACAAGAGAGGCAAGGCCTTCAAGACTCACTTGTGATACACTTAAAAAAAAAAAAATCCAAGCTTTTTATGTATTGAGTATAATTTCAAAATGTAATGTTTAAGATGAGAAAGATCAGTTTAAAGCAAATTAAGTCCCCTAGCATTAATTACAGAGTATTTTCCCTTTTTTTACTATCTGCACCAAAACGTTTGCAAAATAAATAAAACTTCCATGCTTAGCAAAAGAAGTTCCTGTTTGAACAAAAAATGATGATAATGACTGCTCTTGTTGTTGGGTCAGAATATCAGATCAAAGTGCCAAGTTTAGAGAATACAAAAAATATAAATATAACAGTAAATGCAGTTTGCATATAATTAAGTTTCTTTTTTTTTTTGTGCCCATCCCAGAGGTGCAATATTGTTTTAAACAAGATGACTGGAAAGAACTGAATTTTTCCTATTTTTATGCCAAATTTGGTGTCAACTGACAAAGTATTTGCAGAGAAAATGTCAATGTTAAAGTTTACCACAGACACACAGACACACACACACACACACACACACAGACAACCGAACACCGGGTTAAAACATAGACTCACTTTGTTTACACAAGTGAGTCAAAAATGAAGCTGTGAAGAACATGAAAGACCACAGGTATACGCAGTCATAAAGTAATGCACCTGCTGAAAAGGTCAACGAGGGTTAAGGTCACACATCCTTTACTGGTCATCATGTCAGTGAATGATTGAGTGATGGCCTAGAGGTAACGCGTCCGCCTAGGAAGCGAGAAAATCTGAGCGCGCTGGTTCGAATCACTGCTCGGCTGCCGATATTTTCTCCCCCTCCACTAGACCTTGAGTGGTGGTCTGGACGCTAGCCATTCGGATGAGGCGATAAACCGAGGTCCCGTGAGCAGCATGCACTTAGCGCACGTAAAAGAACCCACGGCAACAAGAGGGTTGTTCCTGGCAAAATTCTATAGAAAAATCCACTTCGATAGGGAAAACAAATGAAACTGCACGCAGGAAAAAAATACAAAAAAAGGGTGGCGCTGTATTATTGCGACGCGCTCTCCCTGGGGAGAGCAGCCCGAATTTCACAGAGAGAAATCTGTTATAAAAAGAAAAACAATTACAAATACAAATACACACACACACACACACACACATGCAAACACACACACACACACACACACACACACACACACACACAGTGACACACACACACACACGACCACACACACACACAGAGTCACACACACACAGTGACACACACACAGAGTGACACACACACACACACACACACACACACACACGACCACACACACACACACATACACAGAGTGACACACACACACACACACACACACACACACACACACACACACACACACACACACACACAGTGACACACACACACACACGACCACACACACACACAGAGTCACACACACACAGTGACACACACACAGAGTGACACACACACACACACACACACACACGACCACACGCACACACACATACACAGAGTGACACACACACACACACACACACACACACACACACACACGACCACACACACACACACACACACACACACACAGTGACACACACACACACACGACCACACACACACACACACACACGACCACACACACACACACACACACACACGACCACACACACACACAGTGACACACACACACGACCACACACACACACACAGTGACACACACACACACACGACCACACACACACACACACACACACACACGACCACACACACACACACATACACAGAGTGACACACACACACACACACACACACATGACCACACACACACACAGTGACCACACACACACACACACACACACACACACACACGACCACATGAGGTCAAAGGAACTGTTTATAAACCATACAAACTGGAAGAGAAGAGGAAAAAGCTAGGACTGACAAGTCCAGCTGTTTCTGGGAAATGCTTTTCTGTGACTGGAGTGAGGGTGGGAGCGGGGGGGTGTGGGGGGGGGGGGGGGGGAAGAACTAAGTGATGCAGTTTCAGTTTCAGTAGCTCAGGGAGGCAGTCACTGTCACTGCCATTCAGACAAAATCCATATATATACGCTACACCACATCTGCCAAGCATCTAGATGCCTGACCAGCAGCGTAACCCAACGTAACCCAACGCGCTTAGAGAGGGAATGAAAGAGAGACAGACAGAGACAGAGAGACAGAGGTGGAGAGCGAAAGAGCTCTGAGAGATGGAGAGAGAGAGAGAGATGGAGAGAGAGAGAGACAGAGATGGAGAGAGAGAGAGAGACAGAGATGGAGAGAGAAAGAGAGACAGAGATGGAGAGAGACAGACAGAGACAGAGATGGAGAGAGAAAGAGACAGACAGAGACAGAGATGGAGAGAGACAGAGGTGGAGAGAGAAAGAGAGAGAGACAGAGATGGAGAGAGAGAGAGACTGAGACAGAGACAGAGATGGAGAGAGAGACAGACAGACAGACAGAGATGGGGAGAGAAAGAGAGACAGAGACAGAGAGAGAAGAAGCTCTGAGAGATGGAGAGAGAGAGAGACAGAGACAGAGATGGAGAGAGAGAGACAGACAGACAGAGACAGAGATGGAGAGAGAAGGAGCTCTGAGAGATGGAGACAGACAGACAGACAGACAGAGACAGAGATGGAGAGAGAGAGAGAGACAGACAGAGATGGGGAGAGAAAGAGAGACAGAGATGGAGAGAGAAAGAGACAGAGACAGAGATGGAGAGAGAAGGAGCTCTGAGAGATGGAGAGAGACAGACAGACAGATAGAGACAGAGATGGAGAGAGAGAGACTGAGCTCTGAGAGATGGAAAGAGAAAGAGAGAAAGACACTGAGAGACAGAGACACAGAGAGAGACAGAGAGACCCGGAGAGAGACAGAGAGATACAGAGAGAGACATGAAGAAAGAGACAGAGACAGATGGAGAAAGAAACAGCTCTGAGAGATGGAAATAGAAAGAGAGAAAGACAGAGACAGAGACACAGAGAGAGAGAGACAGAGAGACCCAGAGAGATACAGAGAGATAGAGAGACAGAGAGAGAGAGAGAGAGAGAGAGAGACAGAGAGATGGAGAAAGAGAGAGAGAGACAGAGACAGATTGAGAGAAAGATAGACAGAGAAAGAGAGAAATGGAGATGGAGAGAGAAAGAGAGGGAGATGCCAGTGGAGAGAGACAGACAGAGACAGACAGAGAGAGAGAGAGAGAGAGAGAGAGAGAGAGAGAGAGAGAGAGAGAGAGAGAATGGTCTGAATATGTTTAGCTATAATTCATCGGCTTGTGACCCCGTTGCAAACATAATAATACATAATCACACTGGCACCTACATTATTTTTTTTGTTCTAAACATGTGTTTCATCAGAGAGACAGACGGAGGTCACGTGGCGGAGAATAACTAAATAAGAGGCAGACAGACAGCCGGAGAGACAGACACGCACATACACATCGAGAGGCAGACAGGCGGAGACTGAGACAGATACGCACGTATACACATACAGACATAGACAGACAGACAGAGAGAGACAGAGACAATTTATTAAAAAGAGAACACTAAGCTGAGAGATGGAGACAGACAGACTGAGATCGAGGCACACAAGCATGCGAGATAATCTGGAAAATACATGCTAAAACTCTCTCCAGGCTCTCTCTCTCTCTCTCTCTCTTGGGCACGCGCGCCTCTGTGTGTGTGTGTGT
>NC_134906.1:24529434-24539434 GCF_041734735.1 Babylonia areolata
TGCGTCCTCCTTCGATCTTACTAAAGCTTATGACCGAGTATGGCATAGCAGACTGTTATTTAAGCTGAAACAAAGGAGAACGGATGTGTATCAACCCAGTTTCTGCTGATTGACCTATTGTCTGTCTCTGTTTCCAGTGAAAGACAGTCCACACCACAGCACACACATGCACGCAAGCACACACACACACACACACACACACATGCAAGTACACACACACACACACACACACACACACACACACACACACATGCAAGTACACACACATGCATGCGAGTACACACACATGCATGCACACACACACACACACACACACACACACACACACATTCAAGTACACACACATGCATGCAAGTACACACACACACACACACACACACACACACATGCAAGTACACACACATGCATGCAAGTACACACACATGCACACACACACACACACACACACACACACACACACACATATACACACACACACAAGTTTCAAGTTTCTAGTTTTAATTATCCTTTCACTCCTATTGGAGTATGGAGGATTACTGCAAAATAATATTTTCGTGCCCAGAACAAACATTTCCAAATACACAACAATGTCACATAAAAGTTGAGAAACCACAAATGTCTTTTAACTCCAAAAGTATAGCTAGGCAACATTTGCAAATCTAATCATCTTACTTACAGCTAAAATGACTTTTTTGCCTCCTTTAAGCATATTACAAAAATTAAAAACCGATTTTGTAAACAAATATTTTTTAGGAACATATCTATTTCGTAGCTGATCATAATTGGGATATTCCATTATAAAATGAAACTCATCACCAATCACAGACATGTTACAAACCTTACAAAGCCGTAACTCTCGTGGTATGCCTTTGTGTCTCCCTGTTTCTATTTCCAGCTTATGATTACTACTTCGAAATCTGAAGAAGCTGATAACGTAATTATCAGACATTTGACATATATTTTTCTCTACCAAATCCACTATTGAAATTTCGATAAAACAAACATTTACTACTCGCCTCTAGAGCATGTCTCCATAGATTTTGAAAACTATCTCTCAAAGCAATGTTGACATTCTTGCAGAAAGTTTCCCTCTCCAAGAAGAATTGAGCATCCCAAACACAGTCATACCCTGCTTCTATTAAAATTTGTCTGATACAACTCATCCATTTTGAAGAATAAATACCATTTCGATATAAGTCAAGTAATATCAAATATATTTTCCCAGAATATTTTTCTGTGTTTGATATCACTAAGCTGGTCCAAAATCGAACTAATCTCATTTTCACTAACACACTAATTGGATAATTGGATAAATACCAGTTTCTCCATAAACAATTTGGGTCATTGTATTTCTGTTCAGTTTGAACAAGCGTTTCAAAAACTTCAATTCTAATTTTTCAAGTATATCTACATTTTCATAACCCCATATTTCTGCACCATACAACAAAATAGGAACAATCATAGACTGGTACATGTCCAGAATGATATGTAAAGGTAAATCTTGATTTCTGGCTGACTGAAGTAACAAAAACATACCTTTTTGGCCCTGTTCATAAATCACACACACACACACACACACACACACACACACACACACACACATTTTCACACACTTACGCATTCACACAGACAATCACACACATGAACTGACACATACACAAACACAGACCCACAAATACATGCTGACTGTTTACATATCAACAGCTTAAGAACAACTCATGATACAGCATGAAAACAAACACACAGAATGAATGCAAACTAGGAAAGTAATTCTGGCCTGGAACTTGAGAATTAAGTTCTTCAAAGACACAATAATCAATAAACACATACTTACACCAAAGGTGTGGGTAACTGAACTGCATGTCTACAAATTTTTGCAAAGTTTTCATTACTTTTTTTCAAATTTATCTATGGATGTTTGTTTTGTTTGTTTGTTTGTTTGTTTTTCAGTTTGCAGCTGCATGAATGGACATGTATGAAAATTTTCCGAGGTTTAGCTGATTAAATTTTAGTACACATTTTACAGCTATATTTAACACTTGACAGCTATACTGAATGCTTGTGCATGCTTCATCTCTGAAACTGTTTGATTTTGATGTAAAACTAATACAGGACAGTTGATAAACACTGCATGGGTGCATATATAAGCAACTTAAAAAACTTTATGACAGCTGATAGTTATGGCCAGGGCCATGCTTGCTGTGTCAACTTCCATTTACCTTCTTTCTTCTTCTTCGTCGTCGTTCATGGGCTGCAACTTCCCATGTTCTCTCGTATACATGTACACGAGAGGGCTTTTATGTGTATGACCATTTATAGAATTATACTCCACCATGTAGGCAGCTATACTCCATCTTCAAGGAGGTGCATGCTGGGTATGTTCTTGTTTTCACAACTCACCTAATGCTGACATGGATTACAGGATCTTTAACATGCATATTTGATTTTCTGCTTGAATATACACACAAAGGGGGTTCAGGCACTGGCAGGTCTGCACATATGTTGACCTGGGAGATCGTAAAAAAAATCTCCACCCTTTACCCACCAGGCGCTGTCACCGTGATTCGAACCTGGGACCCTCAGATTGACAGTCCAACGCTTTAACCACTCAGCTATTGCGCCCGTCCATTGGACTCTCAATCTGAGGGGTTTGAATCTCGGTAACGACTCCCGGTGGGTAAAGGGTGGAGATTTTTTCCAATCTCCCAGGTCAACATATGTGCAGACCCACTTGTAAGTGAACCCCCTTCATGTGTATTCACAAGCAGAAGATCAAACATGCATGTAGAAAATCCTGTAATCCATGTCAGTGTTTGGTGGGGTACGGAAACAAGAACCTACCCAGCATGCAAACCCCCGAAAACAGAGTATGGCTGCCTACATGGCAGGGTAAAGATGGTCATACACGTAAAAGCCCACTCATGTGCAAACGAGTGAACGTGGGGGTTGCAGCCTACGAATGACGAAGAAGAACAGTTCAGCAAAATCAGCTACAACTCCGAAGTAAAAGTACACTGTGGAACAGTCATTTGGACTGATTCAGAGGGTGCAGGTCTATCATTCTAGCGGATGTACTTGACTGGAGTGATTAAGTTTTGAGCTTGTTTTTAAATGACTTCACCTGAGACAGAAAGAAAAAAAAATTGTCTTCTTTTTTTTTATGATTACCCGATTGTGAAGACATTTGAGGTACTGGTCTTAGCTAGTTTTCAACATATCCAAGTTTAATTTAAATTCAGTTGATGGAGCTTTAGATCAACTTCTAGGTTTATTGAACGACCTTTATCTTTTGCAACTTTTTTCCCTTAAGAAATCAAACTAAAAAAACATATATGGCTAAATCAATCAGAACAATGACAGCATATCAAAAGGAACATCTGTCTGAAAAAAAGGATTTCTATGTGATTTTGTGTGAAGGTCATTTGGAAGGGTGTAAATGATGTGTTTCAAAACATTAAGTACAGAAAAAATTGTGGTGAAAAAAGGACCCTAGAAATATTCAGAAATACACCAGATATAATAATGAATTAAACTGACACTGAAAATCCTATTGATCATCACTATCATCATAAAGGTAAACACACACACACAAACACTCTCTCTCTCTCTCTCTCTCTCTCTCTCTCTGCACACACACACACACACACACACACGCACACACACACACACACACACTGAGTGTGTGTATGTGTGTGTGTGGTAGTATTTCATTTACACACTCTAAGTGTGTGTGTGTGGGGGGGGGGGGTGCTAGTATTTTATCTACACTCAAAAACGATTTTTTCCACAAAAGCAAATACCACCACCAGAAAGATCAAGTCTGTATCAGAAAACCATGCAGACACATATACAATACATCCGACAACAATATAATGCGATGAGGTGTTGTGTTGACTAAACAACTATAACTTTTGCCCCGAAAAGGAGGAGTTTGTATTATACTCCATGTTTGGTGTTAAATATACTTACCATGTCAAACTGATGCAAACTAGGCCTATTGGTTTGCTCTGATATACAACATGTATGTTTTTAAAGAAAAACAAAGACCAAGCAACTGTATAAGCCCCAAAACAAACGAAATATATATACAGGCTTTTAACTGGAGAACAACAAAGCAAAGACACAAACAAACACACAGGAAAACAAAAACATGACGGCAAAAACAATAAGCTTACCCCCGAAACACTGAAAGGTATCTCGATCACACTGACTGACAAACGAAGTGGACTTCAAATAAGCCGGGCTAAAACAATACACCCTCCCCCAGCCCAAATACTGAAAGGCTTCTCACCCACTGACAAACGAAACAGACTTCAAATAAGGCAAAAACAATACCCCCCCACCCCCCCTCCCACAACCCAAATACTGAAAGGTCTTTCACCCACTGATAAACGAAAACATTTTTTTTTTAATTAATAGACTTCAAAAAAGGCCAAAACAATACCCCCCTACCCCCCCACCCCAGATACTGAAAGGCCTCTCACCCATTGATAAACGAAACAGACTTCAAAATAAGAAGAAAAAGCAAAGAAAACATGAAAAAACAAAAACAAAAATATAAAAACATGCGTTACCTGTTTAGCGAACCAAACGCAAACACCAACGTCACACGAACTCGAATCGCTGCTGCTCCTGCTGCTGTTGTCAATGAACGACACTGGTTCGTTCCCCCCTTTCAAGTTTTTCAAAACACCAAACTTGTAAACACAGTGCCTCCCCTTTCAAGTTTCTGAACGCAATATTACTCTTATGTATACACTCACGCACACTCCTCGTGTCTACATCTCTGGACCATGCAGTCGCTTCCACACCCACACAAGTTTCTTTCCAAGTGTTTGCAGAACTTGATGATAAACACGGACACGCTTGCTAACGCATCAGCCAGAACTAGCTGTGCCGCTGCGTCCAACAGGTTGGTGTGAGGCACAGGCTCAAGGTTCTTTATAGATTCTATCTCTCAGACATTAGCCTAAATCCGGCACCCAGAAGCTGGATGGTGAGGCAGTGAGGGGAGGGAAGGGTGAGGAGGTGGGGGGGGGGGGTGTTGATAGTGGCGGGAGATGGGGGGAGTCGTGCTCAGCCAATGAAAATGTCCTTCCTCTCTGCTGGTACAGCTGTGAATTACACACTCTGCGAGCGGTCTTGACAGATCGAGATACAGACGCTGCGTGGTTTCAGATATTGTATTGCTGCTCACGCGCGCGCACACACACACACACACACACGCACAGGAGGCCACTGGTGTGTGTGGTGGAAGGCCTGGTAGGCTGTATGTATGCATGTATGAATGTGGCTAAGATGCTGCTGAAATTCTGTCTCTCTGCTGGGGAGCGAATTTGGTGCAGACAACTTGTGCGTCTTATCGGGCTCTCAGGTCTTACAAGGATTGCCGATGTGGATGTCCGTGCCTTTATACAGACACAACAGAACTTCAAGTGATGTGCAAAGTGTGTCTCAGTCTCCATGTGCGTCTGTCTATGTGTGTCTGTCTCTATGTGTGTACGCCCGTGCCTTTGTACAGACACGAGAGAACTTTCTTTGATGATACTTTAACAAACTGTCTTCAATCACCGCCGGATATGTGTGACGGGACATTAAACACAAATTCCTCCTTTCTTTGATGTGCGCAGTGTGTGTCTGCCCCAATGTGTCTGTTCTCCCACTGTCTCTGGATTTTCGGTTGTTGTGCGTTCTTACACATACACACACACACACACACACACACACTGCCCTTTAATGTGTCATATTGATGACGATAACATCCGGTTGTGTCCCAGTCAAAGCTATTGCGTCTCTCTCTGTCTCTCACTCTCTGTCTCTGTCTCTCTCTCTGCTACAATTAAAAATTAGTATGGGTTCTATAAGAAAAAAAAGCACTGCACAGATTACAAAAATAAAAATAAAAAAAGGAAGGGCCGCTACATTTGGATGGTCAATCTTGACATTGTAATGATTTGATGTGTTCGTATTGATATGATGTGTATAGATATTACATGCGTAAATATTTTTTATATGATTTATCTGTACTTTGTTTTCTGTGTACTGTCCACACCTTGGAGACGAACGACTGAAAAAAAAGGCAAATTACCCCTTGTCATATGTACTTTTAAGCCAATGACAATGTGCCAAAGTGTCGCAAATCTCTTATTAGTTTATGTTGTTTCAATTCTGGTTTTGTTCAGGTTTTTTTGTCTGTTCCATTTCATTTATTTGCACCATTTTGTTCTGATTTGTACCTACTATGTCACCAGAGCTTTTCAGCTAATGACATTAAACATTTCAGCGTCCAGTGTTCAGTTCTCTCTGCTCTATCATACACACACACACATGCCGACACACACACACACACACACACTCACACACACACACACACACACTCACACACACACACACACTCACACACACACACACACACACACACTCACACACACACACACACACACACACACACACACACACACACTCACACACACACACACACACACACACACACACTGCCCTTTAATGTGTCATATTGATGACGATAACATCCGGTTGTGTCCCAGTCAAAGCTATTGCGTCTCTCTCTGTCTCTCACTGTCTGTCTGTCTCTCTCTCTCCGCTACAAATAAAAATTAGTATGGGTTCTATAAGAAAAAAGCACTGCACAGATAAAAAAAAATAATAATAAGAAAAGGAAGGGCCGCTACATTTGGATGGTCAATCTTGACATTGTAATTATTTGATGTGTTCGTATTGATATGATGTGTGTCGATGTTACATGCGTAAATATTTTTTATATGATTTATTTGTACTTTGTTTTCTGTGTACTGTCCACACCTTGGAGACGAACTACTGAAAAAAAGGCGAATTACCCCTTGTCATATGTACTTTTAAGCCAAAGTGTCGCGAATCTCTTATTAGTTTATGTTGTTTGAATTCTGGTTTTGTTCAGGTTTTTTTGTCTGTTCCATTTCATTTATTTGCACCATTTTGTTCTGATTTGTACCTACTATGTCACCAGAGCTTTTCAGCTAATGACATTAAACATTTCAGCGTCCAGTGTCCAGTTCTCTCTGCTCTATCACACACACACTCACACACACACGCCGACACACTCACACACACACACACACTCTCTCTCTCTCTCTCTCTCTCTCACACACACACACACACACACACTGACACAAAGATGCACACCGGCTACACACACACACACACACTGACACACACACACACAAGCGCGCGCGCACACACACACACACACTCACTCACTTACTCTGGCACACACACACACACACACACACACACACACACACACGGCACACACACACAAAGAGTCACTATATATATATATATATATATATATATATATATATATATATATATATATATATGTCCTTGTTGTCCCTAGTTAGGTGAAGTCCTCTTCTGGCATCCTACAGATTCAAGCCTAGTTAACTAGTTTTACTGTGTCCGGTCAGTTCTGTTCAGTGCATTTCATGTCGTTACGTGTCTCTGTGTTTTGTCACGTTGCAATTTAATTGCTGCAGTGTGTCTGCCGGTTTTGTTCCCGGCCTTGTCATTGCAGTTGTGTCACTGTTTTGTTTCCGTCATATTGTTAACTCTCTCCATACGAACGGCGAAAGAGACGACGTTAACAGCGTTTCACCCCAATTACCACCATCAAAATATTGCAAGCGGAAGGCTCTAAAACTGAAGAGGTGAATGTTGACAAAGAACACCACAATTCTGACGACGGAAGCTAAAGGTTGGGTCATTGAGACACCCACTGGACATCCGAGGGGTCTGTGTAGAGGAGAAGAGAGGACTGGCCGTACTGAGTGAGTTAAGTCGCTGAGTTCATGTGGAGTGATGGCCTAGTAGAGGTAACGCGTCCGCCTAGGAAGCGAGAGAATCTGAGCCGGCGCTGGTTCGAATCACGGTTCAGCCGCCGATATTTTCTCCCCCTCCACTCAGAGACCTTGAGTGGTGGTCTGGACGCTAGTCATTCGGATCGAGACGATAAACCGAGGTCCCGGCGTGTGCAGCATGCACTTAGCGCACGTAAAAGAACCCACGGCAACAAAAGGGTTGTTCAAGTCCTGGCAAAATTCTATAGAAAAATCCACATCGATAGGAAAAACAAATAAAACTGCATGCAGGAAAAAATACAAAAAAAAAAAAAAAGGGTGGCGCTGTAGTGTAGCGACGCGCTCTCCCTGGGGAGAGCAGCCCGAATTTCACACAGAGAAATCTGTTGGGATAAAAAGAAATACAAAATGCAAATGTTTTGTTGTGTCTTGCTGTGTGTTTCTGTTTATTAAGTGACGGTGAGTGTGTGTGTGTGTGTGTGACTGTGTGTGTGACGGTGACTGTGTGTGTGTGCGTGTGTGTGCGCCTGTGCGGCGTGCTGCACGTCAGTGCATGTCAGTATACCCGGCCGTCAGATGACTGTCACTGACAATCTCGGATTACACACAAGAACGATTTCATGAGTTGTTGTAAATTCCTGCATTGATCTCCAATACAATTGTTGGTATCATTCGAATAATGTGTTCAACTAAGAAGTCAATATGATAATTTGTTAGTCAGTTTGAGTGGAGACTCTGAGTTTCGGAGGCACTGCCATAATTATGTATCGTTGAACTACCGTTCCTTGATTAACCCATAGACTGCTGCCGTGCTGACGATGATCTTTGTAGTTGCATTTCTTGTGAAGAGAGAGACAGAGAGAGAGGGGATGAAAGAGAGTGTATGTATGCGTGTGTGCGCGCGTGGTGTGTGTGCGTGGTGTGTGTGTGTGTGGGGGGGGGGGGGGGGGGGGGGGGGGGGTAGATGTACAATGCGGTTTGGCTGACTGAAATGGAGAGGCACGTAAATTTCAGTAACCTGTATATTTGTATATAGCTATTTCCATTTGGTGCCATTTAGTTTATCTTTTATATTTTCTATTCATTTTATTCATTTCATTTGTTTGTTTGTTTGTTTTTCTTCTTATGTTGGACATGTGCTGCTGCCAAAAAGAAAATCTCTGTACCAAAGTATAGACAATAAAGTTTGTGTATTGTATTGTGTATTGTGTATTGACACTGAAGTATTCAGTCGGCAGTGAAGGCTGCTCCGTAGCTGTCTTCTCAACGTGACCAAAAACTGAGCTTAGATGAGGCGCAATAGCCGAATGGTTAAAGCGCGTTGGACTTTCAATCTGAGGGTCCCGGGTTCGAATCTCGGTGACAGTGCCTGGTGGGTAAAGGGTGGAGATTTTTCCGATCTCCCAGGTCAACATATGTGCAGACCTGCTAGTGCCTGAACCCCCTTCGTGTGTATACGGCAAGCAGAAGATCAAATACGCACGTTAAAGAACCTGTAATCCATGTCAGCGTTCGGTGGGTTATGGAAACAAGAACATACCCAGCATGCACACTCCCGAACGGAAAGCGGAGTATGTCTGCCTACATGGCGAGGTAAAAACGATCATACACGTAAAGGCCCAGTCGGGTACATACAAGTGAACTGACGTGGGAGTTGCAGCCCACGAACGAAGAAGAAGAAGAAGAAACTGAGCTTACCTGTCAGGACTGACACTTTTGTTTTGGGGTGTTTTCTTTTCGTTCCTGGACTGCGACTCTTATGTTCACTCGTTTGCAAGAGTGGGCTTTTACGTGTATGACCGTTTTAACCCAGCCAAGTAGGCAGCCATACTCTGTTTTCGGGGGTGGGGATGGGGGTGGTGCATGCTCTGTACTGCTCTTGTTCCCATAACTGACGGACTCACCAAACGCTGACATGGATTACAGGATCTTGAACTAACGTGGGTATTTTGATCTTTCGATGCGTACACATACGGAAGGGATTCACTGAGGCGTTAGCAGGTCTGCACATCTATTGACGTGGGAGATCGGAAAAAATCTCCATCCCTTGATCAGTCGGGATTTGAACCTGCGGGACTCGCAGATCGTAAGTTCAACGCTTTAACCACAGTTTGCTGTTGCGACCGTCACTGAGGAAAAAAATACAA
>NC_134906.1:24544434-24596934 GCF_041734735.1 Babylonia areolata
GAAAAGACACGAAAAGACTCGAAAAGACATGAAAAGACTCGAAAAGACGCGAAAAGACACGAAAAGACACGAAAAGACGCGAAAAGACATATGAAAAAAATGTGAAAACGCGAAAAGACATCCGAAAAGAATGTGAAAATCGAAAAGATAGACTAGATATTCCAGGACTTTTCATGTCTTTTCACATTCTTTTCCGGTGTATTTTCGTGTCTTTTCGCGTCTTTTCGTGTCTTTTCGTGTCTTTTCGCGTCTTTTCGCATTTTAGTATGACCCCGTGTATGCCCCCATTGTCCCCGCTAACTCAGCTATCTGTGATGTGATGTAACCCGGCTTGAATCCCAAGAGACGGTCACAATAGCCGAGCGGTTAAAGCGTTGCACTTTCAACCTGAGGGTCCCGGGTTCGAATCTCAGTGGTAACGGCACGCCTGGTGAATAAAGGGTGGAGATTTTTTCGATCTCCCAGAAACTGATATTTTAATGTCAGTGTGTTTGTGTGTGTGTGTGTGTGTGTGTGTGTGTATCAGTGTGTGGGTGTCTTTAAGGTAGGGACATTTATATATCTGTGTGTGTGTGTGTGTGTGTGTGTGTGCGTGTGTGTGTGTGTGGGTGTGTGTGTGTGTTCTATAAAATGCATTTTGTTTTAATCTAAGCCTTATTCATTTCATAGCTTTCATAATCTTTAGTGTGCTTTTGCATTCATATAAACACACTGGATGTTTTCCATTGTTAGATAGCAGTTGTTATGTTTTTTTTTAAGGCATGTTTATAGTCAACTATGATGTAAGGCGCTTTGAGCAGCATCGGTGCTGAATATCGCGCCATAGAAAAACTATGTATTATTATTATTATTATTATTATCATTATTATTATTATTATTATTATAGTAGCCGTCAATGTGTCAGTCGGCGACGCCGGGACGCTAACCACTTCTCCACGGCGGCTGGCAGACAGATAGCTACCAGTTTCAAAAAGAATTGAATACAAGCTTTCTGCTCTGACGTTTTCTGCCCTCTCAAGCTCTGGTCCTCGCTACCCGTCTCTGACCTCCTTGAAGCCGTGTGCATTCCAACTCGTCACCTTCGTTCTGCTTCTGATACCAGGCTTTTAACTCTCTCCATACGAACGGCGAAAGAGACGACGTTAACAGCGTTTCACCCCAGTTACCATCATCAAAATAATTATTGCAAGCGGAAGGCTCTTATACTGAAGAGGTGAATGTTGACAAAGAATACCACAATTCTGACGACGGAAGCTAAAGGTTGGGTCATTCAGACACCCACTGGACATCCGAGGGGTCTGTGTTGAGGAGAAGAGAGGACTGGCCGTACTGAGTGAGTTAAAACTCCCTGTCGTTAAAGAAGAAGTAACAGGGGTCAAAGATCTTTTTTTTTCTTTCCAGGCTCCGTCATTGTGGAACAAATTACAAAAAAAAAAAAAAAAAAAGAAAAAAAGTGTCATTCTGTCTCGCTGAAACATCTTCAAGTCTGCTCTGAAAACACATATTTTCCAACAGCAGTAACAGCAGTTTTTATTTTTTTAAATTTATTATTTATGTTTTATTTTTAATTTATTTACCCTTACCCTTTGTGGAGTTTTAGAAGTTTTGTGTTTCTGCAGTGAACTTGTGCCGTCTCATTTGATTAACTGATTGATTTATTCAAATGATCATCATCATTGTTCTGATTATGATGAAGATGATGCTGATGCATCACACATAATCAGATGTAGCAGACAATTTTCAGACTTGATCCAGGACTTTTCTCCTTGCAAAATCTGCACAGATTGTTGGTTCTTCTAAGGAGAGGAATGGTCATTTCAACAACAAAGGTGCATAACTCTCGCAATTTTCCAACTTGTGAAAAGCACTGACACCAATAACAAGAACCTCACATGTTACAGTTTGAAAATGCAAAACTGAGCTAACCTTCCCCCCCCCCCCTTTTTTTTTCTCCAAAACAGACCTTCCAGTCTGAATCAGTCAGACCATTAAGACTATATTATAGGATACACAAATTCACCCCCCAAAAATTTATATGATAACAGAAGTATAATTAGGTCTTTTATTTATATTTTATGGCATTAGTTCAGTTCCTATAATGTGATTTATAATAGCTTTTATTTGATTAAATATGTTAAATGAATCTTCAACATTTAACACATGTTACAAAATGCACGTCTGGAATAGAAAAAGAGAACAGCTGATTAATGCCCTAAGTGCTGTTGCAACATTGCATTAAATTATAACTTATTTTCTAAAATTATGTTGAATTGTGTTTCAAGCATTTAACCTGGGGTACAAAACATATCACGCAAAAGAAAGTGCAATTATTTAAATTCTTCTTCTTCTGACATGGAAAAAGAGAATTACTGATTATTGAAGCTAGTGTTTCAAACAATTTACTTCAAACATCGTTCAGAATAATGTCTGTTCAGCTGATAAGTTCAAAATATAACGTCTCCTGTTAGTCAATGAGGCAGATAATGACGATAATTATCAGGATTATCATGACCTGCCAGAGAAACGCACCAGCTTGTTTACTGACCAATACAATACAAAGACATGTCAACGGTCCGTTATTCTGACTGAATAAAAAACAAAATATTAACTAAACGACAAGACCAGTAACTGTTCCTGACACAAGTAGACAAAGGCAGACAACTTCAAAGAGGGGTTGTATTGTTCTTGAGAACTGTGCAACGTATCAATGAAAAGAAAACAGAGACTTGGATACGTTTACGATTCCTTCTCATCCAGCTGACCATTGTAAAGCACGTGAAAAAAAAAAAAAAAGCATTTACCTGTGGGGTTATCCTATTTACGTTTCGTTGCGGTAATCACAAACTACCGATCTAAATAAAAATAGAAGGCGAAAACAGAGAGAAGGGGGTGTAGGGGTGTGGGGGGGATGTCTGGGAACTGTTTTGCTGTAGAATGTCCTACAGATAATTCATTTCGAAATAATTTGATACCACGTAAACATCACTCGCACTGATCAATGTTCGGTTTTTTGCCATTTACTTCGTGATAGAAACAAAACACGACTTGATTTCAGTGAATTCAAAAGACGTGGAAATGGTGTGCAACTTTCAGTTACATCTGGAACAAACAAGAACTTATTTTGGACTTTGATTTGCTCAGTTGAAAGGCACAGGGATCGCAACATTATTGTGTTTTGATGATGCCTCAATGCTGCCTGTCATGTGTTTGGAAAGGTTTGCTCCCCTACTTGACTTCTACCCCCCCCTGGACACCTTCACCATGACAACACCCCCACACCCCTCCGCACACACACTACGAAGTGTACTAAAACGAAGTGTACTAAAAAGTGAAGGTTCACGGAAGACAACAGGGAGGCACCACTGTTGCCAGTCGGAATGAAGAGGGATCGTTTTGCCCTGACCTGATAATAGCCCTTGACAGACACAAGGACTCCCTGAACTCTCTTGTACACTAGATGAACGTGATTCACACTTTTGACCTTTAGATCAATGATGCTGTGAGCTTCTTTGCAAATTCTGTTGATGATTTGAAAGAAGATGAAAGGCCCAGTCAACCTTGATGACATATGTGTAGCAAATAACGTACAGAACAAAAGTTTAGACACTGAAGAATTTACTTTCTTGTTTTGATATTAATTTTCAGAATGAGCTGATGTACAGTACTGTTGCCATTGAAATGCATATTACAGGATACAGAATTAAAATGTTGTATATAACTAAGCCTTCTGCAGAGTAAGAAAAAGGTTGTTTGCGAAGGTATTTGAACTAGATTCATTCTTTCAGTTTTATTGCAAGCTTTGTATTGGTCACATTTCATTTACAAGATCCATGGGAGATATACTTTCAAAAGACAATTGTAAACGGCTGTGAAATTTTAAAAGTTCACATTCCATGTTATAGCACGTGTTCTTCCAAAGTAGTCCGAAAATGAACTACAGATCAACTATACATATAAAGTTTTCACAGTAAAAGGCAATAGCTAGTTATTTAAAAATGTTTACCAAAGTGTTTTCCTAAAACAACATTCAGAACAACGTTTGTTCAGCTGAAAATCACAAAGTATGCTGTATTCGGTTAATCACTGGGGCAGGTGATGACCACATCATTGTTATCACAGCCTGCCAGAGAAACGCTGTAGCTTGTTTGTTGGCCAATACAGTACAAAAGAAATGCTCACTGTCCGTTACTCTAATTGAATATATACAAAATATTAAACAGCAGACAAGAACAGTAACTGTTGCTGACTGAATTTAGACGAAGGTAGACAACTGATCAAATTGACGATTGCATACAGGTATTGTACAGTAGTCTTTGTGTGTGTGTGTGTGTGTGTGTGTGTGTGTGTGTGTGTGTGTGTTGTTGTTGTTTTTTCTCTGATTTAAATTCAAGCTGATCTACCCAGGAAGAGTACATCCCCATAATACTGGTGTTTAATTGTGTGTGTGTGTGTGTGTGTGTGTGTGTGTGTGTGTGTGTGTGTAAGGTTTCACATAAAATACTTTTGACTTGCAGCCGGAGTATAAACAATGTCCATTTATCCATTCGTCCGTCCTTGTTGAGACTGGCTGACTGGATGTCGAACTAACTGACTGATGCACAGTGATCTGTCTTTAAACTGTGTAATATCTCATGATAAACCCAGGAGGTTATAAATATTGTATACCAAACTATGCCAACCTTTCAAGGCAGCCCATTGATGTACCTAGTTAGCCAAGGTACGATTCATGTTGAAACATCAACAGCAAATTACAATGCAAAACACTGCACAGTTTTCGGTTTCAAGAAGACGTTACAGCATGCTGACTAATCCATATACGCTGCACCACGTGTGATTTTAAAAGATCGGTGTGGTGGGGGGTGGGAGGTGGGGGCATCATGGGTAGGGGTGTGGTGGGGGAGGGGTGGGGGAGACAACAGATTCCTGATCTACGTATAGACCCTACGTTGTAAATGAAAAGTATACTATACTTCGCAAGTTAAGTTGCATGCATTGGAAACACGGCTTCACGGTGAAGGCTGTGGTTCCAGTTGGCAATTCACTCCCCTCCACTCTCGTCGATGTATTGCTTGATGATACCCACAGAACCTGAAGTTTAAAATAATCCAAGACTGGGTGAAACATTCACTGGTCACTTACCTGCTTGCTTTCTTCGGAGTTTTTCCTTCCTTTTTTTCTCCTTTTCTTTATTCTTCTTTAGTAATACAAATATCTATTTTCTCAAGAATTCTGTACCCGTACGTCATGATTGCATACATGTGCATTACATATTCGTAATCATTCTCTTTCCTACTATTGTGGATGGCATTGTCTGTTATAATGATTTGTCACACCTCGTGACAACTGAATTCATTGCAGGAAAAAAGATCGAATACAATGATAAACTCAGCTGGGATCTGGTGCGAGAAAGATTTCGTGCAGACCTAGTGGACCAGAGAAGGGAGGTAATTGCGCTATTGCTTTACGGTGCATGAGTCAGAACAGGTTGCTGCCCTTGAGTAACTGCGATTGGCATTTATTATGATTATTCATACTTTGAATGACATAAGATTATTCATTTATTTTTCATTTTATTCAAACACGCACACGCTTTCACACACACACACGGAGTGGAGGGCAGCTGAATCATGACTGTGCTCTGGCAGGTGTTGTTTTTTTTTCTTCCTTTCGTTGTGTGACTTTTTTTTCCACATCTACGCGAGTCATACACCTTGGACAGCCCCACCACAACGAAGTGCACCAAAATTCACGGGATAGGGGAAGACAACAAGGGAAGGAAAACCAAAAGCCATGCAGGATGTGGTTGACTGAAAAATGTATTTAACGATGATTACTTTCTTACTTAGAATCTTTCTATTTCTTGTTTAAAAAAAAAAAAAAATTAAACAGAGTGATAAGGAACTCTAGGGAGAGTTGGGCAGTACAGGGTCTTAGGAGAAGAAGTTCTCCCTCAGTCAAGTGTTTCAGCTCTTAATTCCTTACACTCAAAGGAGGACTGGGCCACACCCAGATCATGACTCCTGGATGCCCTTGTATTGCAGTAGTTTTGTTTTATTTTTTTGGTGTGGTTCTCAGCTGGTTTGAAGCAGTACCACCAGGGTGGTCACCACTTCAGGACTGAGACAACCTTTTCTGCAGATGCTTTAACCACTTAAGCTATGCTTTAGAAATGTTGTGGACCTTCCACGGACAATGTTACAGAACACTTTCACACTATAAACCAAAATTTGGTAAAAATTTTCCTCTACTTTGATAAGAAGAGCATTGTCTACCGTTGGTGCGTCAAAACATTTACCTCTATCAGGTTTCAGACCAACATCCGTTCAGCTGTTAATTACTACGTTTACTGCCTCATGAGAATGATTGAGACAGGTGATGACGATGTCATGGTTATCCTGACATACATGAAGAACGCACTGGCTTGTTTGTTGACCAATACAGCACAAAAGGCATGTTCACTGTTCACTGTTCTGACTAAAAATAAACCAAACATTAAACAACAGACAAGAACAGTAACTGTTGGTGATTCAATAAAGTCAAAGATAGACAACTGTGAATCAGTCTTGCCCTGTTTTTCAGCTTTGTGCAAATGAAATGATAGTACAAGAAAAAGAGACCAGGTAACTTAACGTTTGCTGCTCCTCACCATGTCGATGATTGCAAAGCACACACAGACACAGAGGTATTGTATTGTATTGATGTATTGTATTGTATTGTATTGTGTTGTGTTGTGTTGTATTGCATTACCTGTTTTGTCAGGACAGGTTCTGTAAAAGTTGGGGATGCAGCGCGAAGCTTGTTTGCACGCATGCACGCGCATCTGAGCTGAAATGTGTGTGTGTGTGTGTGTGTGTGTGTGTGTGTGAGCGCACACACGCACACAAAAACACAAGGAGAGGAAGGAAGATAGAATATGACTGTGTTCTGGTGGTGCCTCTAACTGGCCTGTCATTTCTTGTTTTGTCTTTGGTTTTGTTGTTTTATCCCCCCTACATGAGAACTACCCCTGGACACCTCCTCCATGACAGCCCCACCACTACGAAGTGCACTGACAAGCACGGCTTCACGGAAGACAACGGGGAGGGTAACCTTCAAAGAGACACAGGATGTGTTTCTGATTGAACATTGCATCTCTCTTGATCGTTTTCCCCCTGACGTGCCACTGTTCCCTGTGGGAATGAAGTGGGAACGTTTTGCCCAGACTGACCAGCCCCTTGACAGACACAAGGACTCCTGGTACACTGTCCACAAGGTGAACGTGGATCCACACCGGACTGTCCTCGACTATTGCTGTGTGATTTTGAAAATGATGGAGATGAGACTGATGAAGCAGAAATCCACGGTACATTTGATGAAATACCTACAGCGAAGTTCAAACAGGGGAAAAGCATAGACACTGAAGATGGGAATGCCACTGTTCCCTGTCCGAGTGAAGAGGGAACGTTTTTGCCCAGACCGTCCAGCCCCTTGACAGACACAAGGACACCTAGTACACTGTCCTCTAGGTGAACGTGGAGTGTACACTGGCCTGTCGTCCACCTTGCTTTGTGTACTTTATGGTGAAAAATGTTATGACTCAGATATTGAGCTTCCTTGGAAATTAGCCTGTAATTGATGCTATGGTAGAAAGCCACAGTGACATTGTTGACACACCCCCAGCACATGTTTTATAGGAGAAAAGCATCAACATCTAATGTCACGTCCTGAAAATAAGACAGGTTTAAAAATTTTTCCAATACACTGTCCCGACTCAGTGTGGAAACAAGTCATTTCCTTTCCAGAAAAATAAAGAATATAAATACATTCATTGTAGGTTAATTAATTCTTATTTTGCTCAATTAGATTAACACCAAGCACAGGCTCACTCTGTGAAAGATTTATGCCCAAAATACTATTTCAGAAAATTGTGTAACCTTATAAAGCTCAGATACTACGTTACAGAAAACATACTTTTCCTAACAGCTGTTTTACACAACTGACAGTCTAACTGTTTCTTTTATCTGATAATATCAAGAGGCAATGTTTAACTATTAGCGAAAGTGTTTTGAACTGTGTTCCTAAAACAGCATTCAGAACAACGTTTTCCTAGCTGATAATTACAATGCATGCTGCATTCTGATATGAACCCAGACAGGTGATGACCACATCACTGTTATCACGACCTACCAGAGAAACGCACCAGCTTGTTTGTTGGCCAATACAGTACAAAAGACATGTTCACTGTCCGTTATTCTAACTGAAATTATACCACATGTTAAAGAAGAGGGAAGAACAGCAACTGTTGATGACTCAAGTAAGACAAAGGTAGACAATTTCAAAGCAGTACTGTTCTAGCCTTTATTTCTGTACAAACAGAATCAAGGAAAAGGAAACCACGAGGCAGGCTTTCCGTAACGAACCCTTCGCTGACGCACAGGCACATGCTTGTCAAAGATAGCTGGAAGAGTTGAGTTCAATTCAGAGATTGGCAGATTTTGCTTTGAAAACTGCGCTGTGTTTATCAGAATGCAGCATGCATTGTAAGTATCAGCTAGGAAAATGTTGTTCTGAATGCTGTTTTAGGAACACAGTTCAATATACTTTTGCTTGTAGTTAAACACTGTCTCTTGATGTTATCAGGTAAAAGAAACAGAATCTGATGTAGTAAATGTGTTTGAAAAAGTATATTTCCTGTAACGTAGTATGTGAACTTTTAAAATTACACAACTTTCTGAAACAGTCTTCTGGTCATAAGTCTTCAAGGGAGTGAGTCTGTGCTGGTGTTAATCTAATGAACAAAAAAGGAATTAATTAACCCACAATGAATGTATTCATTTTTTTTCTGGTGAGGAATAGGCTTGTCTCCACACTGATTTCTGTTGTCAGTTGCATGAGTCTGGATAGTGTGCTGAAAAGATATCTAAACATGTTACCTCATTTTTAAAACGTGATATTAGATGTTGATGCTTTTCTCCTGAAAAACATGTGCTAGGAGTATGTCAACGATGTCACTGTGGCTTTCTATCATAGTATCGATAACAGGATAATATGCAAGGAAGCTCAATATCAGAGTCATAACATTCTTCACACAAAGTAAGGTGGAGGACAGTCCAGTGTACATCCACGTTCATCCAGAGGAAAGTGTACCAGTGTCTGTCAAGGGGCTGATCAGTCTGGGCAAAATGTTCCCTCTTCATTCCCACAGGGAACAGTGGCACGTCAGGGGGAAAACGATCAAGAGAGATGCAATGTTCAATCAGGAACACATCCTGCGTCTCTTTGAAGGTTACCCTCCCCGTTGTCTTCCGTGAAGCCGTGCTTGTCAGTGCACTTCGTAGTGGTGGGGCTGTCATGGAGGAGGTGTCCAGGGGGTAGTTCTCATGTAGGGGTGATAAAACACAACAAAACCAAAGAAAAAACAAGAAATGACAGGCCGGTTAGAGGCACCACCAGAACACAGTCATGTTTTATCTTTCTTCCTCTCGTTGTGTTTGTGTGTGTGTGTGTGTGTGTGTGTGTGTGTGTGTGTGCGTGTGCGCGCCCGCGCATGCACGCACACACACAAACACACACACAAACACACACACACACACACACACACACACACACACACACACACACATATTTCGGCTCAGATGCGCGTGTACGCGTGCAAACAAGCGTCGCGCTGCATTCCCAACTTTTACAGAACCTGTCGTGACAAAACAATACAATACAATACCCCTGTGTCTGTGTGTGCTTTGCAATCATCGACATGATTAGAAGGATCTGCAAACGTTAAGTTACCTGGTCTCTTTTTCTTATACTTTCATTTCTTTTGTACAAAGCTGAAGAACAGGGCAACAATGCTTCACAGTTGTCTACCTTTGACTTTATTGAATCACCAACAGTTACTGTTCTTGTCTGTTGTTTAATATTTGGTTTATTTTTAGACAGAACAGTGAACAGTGAACATGCCTTTGTGCTGTATTGGTCAACAAACAAGCCAGTGCGTTCTTCATGTATGTCAGATAACCATGACATCGTCATCACCTGTCTCAATCATTCTGATGAGGCAGTAAACGTAGTAATTAACAGCTGAACGGATGTTGGTCTGAATCCTGATAGAGGTAAATGTTTTGATGCATCAACAGTGAACAAAACTCTTCTTTTCATACTAAAGGAAGATACCTTATTCACTGACAGTTGACAATATGCAAGTGTTTTGTAATGTTGTCTTTGGAAGGTTCTCTACATTTCTGAGGCAAATGGTCACTCAGTGATGAAAACGTCTGTCATTAAGATGTAACTGGTACGGGTTCAAACCTGCTAAGAATCATGCAAAAAAAACAACAACAAAAAATGTATATAATAAAACGGCAGCAATACAAGGGCATTCAGGAGTCATGAACTGACTGCAGCCCAGACCACTTAGAGTGTAAGGAGTTAAGGGCCAGAACATGTGACGGAGGGGGGCTTCTTCTCCAAAGAACCTTGTACTGCCCAACTCTCACTGGAGTTTCTTATCCCTCTGTTTACTTTCTTTAAGTAAGAAATAGAATGATTCCAATTATAAAAATAATAATTCTTAAATACATTTTTCAGTCAACCACGTCCTGCATGGCTTTGGTTTTCCTTCCCTTGTTGTCTTCCGCTGTCCCGTGAATTTTGGTGCACTTCGTTGTGGTGGGGCTATCACGGTGGAGGTGTCCAAGGTGTATGACTCACGTAGGTGTGAAAAAGGGTGACACAACAAAAGGAAAAAAAGAAAAAAAACACCTGCCAGAGCACAGTCATGATTCAGCTGCCCTCCACTCCTATTGTGTGTGTGAAAGCATATGTGTGTTGAATAAAATGAAATATAAATGGAATAACCTTATCTCATTCAAAGTATGAATAATCATAATGAATGCCAATCACCAGTTGCTTAAGGACAGCAACCTCTATCGAATCATGCACCGTAAAGCAATAGTGCAATTACTCCCTCCTTGCGTCCACTTGGTCTGCACAAAGGTTTCTCGCCACCGGAGCCGAGGTGAGTTTATCATTGTATTCAATCTTGTTTTCTGCAATGAATCACTTGACACGATTTGTGACAACTTCATTATAACAGACAACTGCCATCCCACAATAGTAGGAAGAGAATGATTACGAATATGTAATGCACATGTATACAATCATGACGTACGGGTACATAATTTTTGAGAAAATAGATGTCTACATTACTAATGAAGAATAAAGAAAAGGAGAAAAAAAGGAAGAAAAAATCCGAAGAAAGCAAGCAGGTAAGTGACCAACGAATGTTTCACCCAGTCTTGGATTATTTTAAACTTCAGGTTCTGTGGGAATCATCAAGCAATACATCGACGAGAGTGGAGGGGAGTGAATTGCCAACTGGAACCACAGCCTTACCGTGAAGCCGTGTTTCCAATGTATGCGACTTAACTTGCGAAGTATTGTATACTTTTCATTTACAATGTAGGGTCTATATTTAGATCAGGGATCTGTTGTCTCCCCCCACCACACCCCTACCCATGATGCCCCCACCCCTCACCCACCCACCACACCGATCTTTTAAAATCACACGTGGTGCAGCGTATATGGATTAATCAGCATGCTCTAACGCCTTCTTGAAACCGAAAACTGTGCACAGTGTTTTTCATTGTAATTTGCTGTTGATGTTTCAACATGAATCGTACCTTGGCTAACTAGATACATCAATGGACTGCCTTGAAAGGTTGGCATAGCTTGGTATACAATATTTATAACCTCCTGGGATTATCATGAGATATTACACAGTTTAAAGACAGATCAATGTGCATCAGTCAGTTAGTTCGACATCCAGTCAGCCAGTCTCAACAAGGACGGACGAATGGATAAATGGACATTGTTTATACTCCGGCTGCAAGTCAAAAGTATTTTTTATGTGAAACCTTACACACACACACACACACACACACACACACACACACACACACACACACACAACCAAACACCAGTATTGTGGTGATGAACTCTACCTAGGTAGATCAGCTTGAATTTAAATCAGAGAAATCTCTTGTGACCAAAAAAACAGACTACAGTCCAATACCTGTGTTTGTGTGTGCTTTACAATTGTCAGTTTGATCAGTTGTCTACCTTCGTCTTAAATTCAGTCAGCAACAGTTACTGTTCTTGTGTGTTGTTTAATATTTTGTATACGTTCATCAGAGTAACGGACAGTGAACATTTCTTTTGTACTGTATTGGCCAACAAACAAGCTGCAGCGTTTCTCTGGTAGGTTGTGATAACATTGATGTGGTCATCACCTGCCCCAGTGATTAACAGAATGCAGCATACTTTGTGAGTATTAGCTCAACAAACGTTGTTCTGAATGTTTTAGGAAAACAGTTCGGCAGATTCCTCTAAGACAATTAGCTACTGTCTTTCGCTGTGAAAACTTCACAGACAGAATGGTATTAATCTTGTGAATTTATATCAAACTACTTTGGTAGAGTATGTGTTGTAAGTTGGAATGTGAACTTTTGAAATTTCACAACCAATAGCAAGTGTCTTATGAAAATAAATCTCATATCGAAAATATCTCAGAAAAGAACTATGTGTAATACAATGGTTACCCCAAAACAAAATTGAACGAAAGAACCCAGTATAAATTTTTAACTTCTTTCTTAAAAAAAATGTTGGTTGTGTTCAATGTTTGACTTCTTTATCCTGCAATATAGATGCCAATGACAACAATACTATACATCATAAAATTCCGAAATAGCAGAGCAAGAAAATAAATTTATCAGTGTCTAAGCTTCTGTCCTGTACGATATTTGCTACACATATGTCATCAAGGTTGTTTGGGCTTTTTGCTTTCTTTCATATCATCAATAGAATTTACAAAGAAGCTCACAGCATCATTGATATAAAGGCTGAAAGTTGAAAGAAAGACCAGTGTGAATCACGTTCATCTAGTGTACAAGAGAGTACAGGGAGTCCTTGTGTCTGTCAAGGGCTATTATCAGGTCTGGGCAAAACGATCCCTCTTCATTCCGACTGGCAACAGTGGTGCCTCACCGTTGTCTTCCGTGAACCTTCACTTTTTCGTACACTTAGTAGTGTGTTTTGAGGGGGTGGGGGGTGTTGTTATGGGGAGGTGTGTGTCGAGGGGGGGTGGTAGAAGTCAAGTAGGGGAGCAAACCTTTCCACACACACATGACAGGCAGGATAGAGGCATCACCAGAACACAAACATCTCTCCACTCCTTGTGTGTGCGTGGCCGTAACAACCGTGACACAAACGCATTGTACCCCGGGCGAAATTCTGTAGATAGTCCAAATGATAGTAAAATAAATACGCTTCCTGAAAGGAAACAAACACATATACATTGGTGGCACTGCCGTCATTCTCCCAGTCGGTACCACCCGGATTTCACGAATGGAAATTTATTGTGGCAAAAAGGGATACAAAACACAAAGCACGTTGTCATTGTGTTCTCGCAACAAAACAGAAAGTTGTTCAAGATTTCATGCTCTAGTTTTCTTTTTTCTCTCAAAATATTTTCACTAACATTCACACCAGATCCAAGCAGTTTCCCTAGAAAAGTAACAACAAAAAATCATCATGTATTCATGTATGAATACTGTCCATACAAAGTGTGTGTGTGTGTGTGTGTGTGTGTGTGTGTGTGTGTGTGTGTGTACATGAGTCGCACACGGAACGTGTTTTACTCTCCCCTCCAATACGCCTTAAATGGTGGTCTGGGTGATAGTATTTCGAGTGACATGATAAACTGAGATCCCAGAAGTAACATGCTCTCAGCACATGTAAAAGAAGTCCTGGCAAAGGATCTTTCCAGATAAAATTCTCTGTATAGAACCCAGTTGACAGCCCAATAAACACACGTACAGACAGGACACAATATATATGGGTGGCACTGCACTGTGGCGACGTGCTCTCCCAGGGGAGAACAGCCGGAATTCAACAAAGAAAAATCTGTTGTGACTGGAACTGATACAAGACATGACAATACCAGACAGTATCTCCTCTCGTAAAACAAACACACTGGCAGACAGAAATAGAAAGAACAAGAGAGGCAAGGCCTTCAAGACTCACAAGTGACACTTGCTGTCTCCAGTAAGGAATCATGACAAGAAAAACAACAGATTTTTTTTAATCATTAAAATGGGTTCTCTATTCGATATTGATGGGCGCAACAGCCAAGCAGTTAAAGCTTGAAATTTCAATCTGAGTGTCTCGGGTTCGAATATCGGTAATGGCACCTGGTGGGCAAAGGATTGATATTTTTGCTGATCTCCCAGGTCAACATATGTGCAGACTTGCTAGTGCCTGAACCCCCTTCGTGTGTACATTCAAGCAGAAGATCAAATACGCACGTTAAAGACCTTGAAATCCATGTCAGCGTTAGGTGGGTTTTTGAAACAAGAACACACCCAGCATGCACATCCCCGAAAGAGGAGTACAGCTGCCTACATGGCGGGGTAAAAACGGTCGTGCATGTAAAAGCCCACTCGTGTACATACAAGTGAACGTGGGAGTTGCTTTAACGAACGAAGAAGAAGAAGAAGAAATATCGATGAGCTTTTGAAAAAATACAACAACAGGCTTGCCAGCAGGATCGGACCAGGTATGTTCTGCAAGTAGTCTTATCCACAGCGCCACAGCACATTTGACGTCACTCGACCAAAGTTTTGTTTTAATCGAGAAGAATGTACCATTGCATAGAGGTAATGACGCTAGTTTTTCCCATGTTTACTGCATATTATTGGCAGACAAAGTATTTCCAAAGAAAATGGTAATGTTAGCATTTACCACACACACACACACACACACACACACACACACACACACACACAAACAAAACAAAAGCCAACACTAGCATTGAGGTGACGCACTATACCCGGGTACATGACCTTGAATTTAAATCAGAGAAATCTGTAGTTACCAAAAAATAGAAAGCAGTGCAATACCTGTGTCTTTGTGTCCTTTGGAATCGTCAATTAGATCAGTTGTCTACCTTTCTCTTAAAATTCATTCAGCAACAGTTACTGTTCTTGTCTCTTGTTTAATATTTTGTATATATTCATATAGTAACGGACAGTGAACATGTCTTTTGTACTGTATTTGTTCAAGAAACAAGCCAGTGTATCTCTATGGTATGTCAGGATAATACTGATGTGGTCATCACCTGCCCCAATGATTAACAAGGTGCAGCATACTTTGCAATTATCAGCTATACAAACGTTGTTCTGAGTGCTATTTTAGGAATACAGTTCGAAAAACTGAAATAAGAAACTGGCTGTTGTTTGTTGCAGTTATCAATACAGGATCATACAATAGGTACTGTAACACTGTATGTGAACATTTGAAAATTTCACAGCATCATGAAATAGTCTTTTGATCATAAATTTTCCAAAACTATATCTATGCATGGTGTTAATGAATTTCATGTTCTATAAAAGTCTCTATATTCATCAACAGTGTTCTGTTTTGTACAAATGGATTGATACTGCATCAAAGGTTCTGCATGGTTGTCAACCGAATACCTGAACATGTTACCACCTTTTCAGAGCTTCACAATCACATCAATTGCAGGCTAATTTATAAGGAAGATGAAGTTCACAAAGTGGGGGACAGTCCATGGCACATCCATGTTCACCTTGAGGACAGTGTACCAGGAGTCCTTGTGTCTGTCAAGGGGCTGACTGGTCTGGGCAAAACGTCCCCTCTTCATTCCCACAGGGAGCAGTAGAACGTTGGAGGGGGTGGGGAAAGATGCAAGGTTCAAACAGGAACACACCCTGCATCTCTTTAAAGGTTACCCCAACACTCTGTTGTCTTCTGCTTTTCAGCTCACTTCGTAGTGGTGTGGCTGTCATGGCGGAGGTGTTCAGGGAATGGGTAGGAGAAGTGTACAACAAAACCAAAGAAAAACAGTAGAAAAGACAGACAGAACAGAGGCACCACTAGAACACAGTAATGCTCCACCGTCCCTCCAATCTGTGTGTGTGTGTGCACATTAATTTTCAGCCAGGTGTACGTGCATGTGTACTATAGAGAGTGTTGCTGCACTGTGGCCACGCCCTCTCCCCATGAACAGCTTCCTCAAATTCCACACACAGAAATCTGCTGTGACAAAAACAGTAATACAATACAATACCTGTGTATCTCTGTGTGCTTTACAATCATCAGTATGATGAGAAGGAGCAGTAAACGTGACTCTACCTGATCTCAGTTTCCAGAGTACACATAACCCATTTCAACTTTGAAATTTACCAATTAATCCATAAATTATACAATGAATAGCTGAAATATGTGGGTTTTTTTTATATTTACAACAAATTGAAAATATTCAATTTTCTTTCTCAGCAGTATTTCTGAATATGAATTTGTTCTTTTGTTGTTTTCTCAAATGGGCATCACAACCTCATTAAACATTCTCTGTTTTCAAAAAGTTCGCTCTAACCAAAATTATCTCCACAATACTTTGCAACTTGACTTCCATCTCTGAAATACCACTGATTTAAATTTTGATAAATCACTTTCACAAGACATTGCTTTTTTTTAATGACATAAACCACAACCAATCACTTTTTTTTAAGGGAAATCAGACATTTCCGTCATCAGGGATGACTGGTCTATACTGAGATCATCATTACTGTGTTGTGTCTGTAATGTACTTTGTATTTGGTTATGTCCATTTTTGTCTGTTCCGAGTTGGGTTTTCGCGATTGTATGTTTCTGTATGTCTGTGGGTTCTCTTCTCGTGTTTTCTGTCATTGTCTCTTGCCCTTCGGGTTCGTCGCTTTGTATCCTCTGACTTCATCTTCAGAGCTGCAGCTTGTTTGGTTGTTGATGTCCTGGGCTTATTCTTCCATCCTGCTGATACATTTTATCTTCTTCATCTGGTTCTTCCACTGGTTGTTGCCCGGTGTCGTCTTTTCATCGTACTGCATTTCCCGTCCATCTCCTCTTCTTTGTTTTCTTCACGTTTGGTGGCAGGCCAGGGGGGTGTCTGGTCCTTCATGTATTGCCATTAGTATGGGAATGAGCATGCACGTGTAAAGTCGTGCGTGTGAATGTGTGGGGTGAGTGCGCGCGCGCGCGCGCGCGCGCGCGTGTGTGTGTGTGTGTGTGTGTGTGTGATCCTATTTTTGCTCGTCATCATTTTTCCCTTTTGGTCCCTAAATCTACTTTATTTACATACATATATAAATCTCTCTCTCTCTCTCTCTCTCTCTCTCTCTCTCTCTCTCTCTCTCTCCATACATACATACATATATATATATATATATATATATATATACATATACATACTTACACATACATATATAGAACATGAATACAACAGTCACATAGGCATCTCTTGCTGACATGCAAAGCAATGTAGCATGCACCTCTCTCTCTCTCTCTCTCTCTCTCTCTCTCTCTCTCTCTCTTTCTCCCTCTCTACAACCAATCACATTTACTTTGTGTGTGTGTGTGTGTGTGTGTGTGTGTGTAGCGGTGGCTTGATGGTATAAGCCTTACTAAGAAGTAGAGACCAGGGTTTTGTACTCTCCCTTCCACTAAACCTTGATTTGTGGTCTGGGTGCTTGTCCTTCTGATGGCAGAGATGATAAACCGAGCTCCGGTGATTTGCACTCAGCACACGTTATAGAAACCACGACAACAGAAGGATTGTCCCGGGTGATATTCTATAGAAAAGTCTAATTTGAGAACAATAAAAGCACGTGCAGGCAGGACACAAACAATTTTTATGGGTGGCACTATAGTATGGAAGAGTAGCCTGAGTTTCACACAAAGAAATCAGCTGTGACCAAGGAAGTAATACAATACAATACCTGTGTGTGTGTGTGTGTGTGCTTTGCAATCACCAGTAGGATGAGAAGAAACAGTAAACGTTCAGTTACCTTGTCTCAGTTTCCTGTTCCTAAATATGTGGTGTTCAAAGCTGAAGCACTGAGCAGCACTGGTTTGAAATTGTCTACCTTACTTTTTAGTTCGAACCAGCGACAGTTACTGTTCTTGTCTGTTCGTTAATGTTTGGTTTAAATTCAGTCAGAATGATGGACAGTGAACTTGTCTACTGTAATGCATTGGTCAACAAACAACATGGTGCGTTTCTCTGGTAGGCGAGCATAACCCTGATTGTCATTACCTGCCACATTGATTAACAGGTTGAAGTATATTTTGTAACTGTCAGCAGAACAGTCGTAGTTCTGAATACTGTTGGGCATAAATAGTTTGGCACACAATAAGCAGTCATTTAAAAAGAAATATATATATATATATATATGTTGATATAATAAATGCAATTGAATTAAGATTGTATACTCCTAAGGTCCACTACACAGTTGTTCTCCATCTATTGTATTCTGTAACATCGTCAGTGGATTTTCTGAAAGTTCATGACTATTTCATACATTATTTTGGAAAAAATATAATGTTCCTAAGTGTGTAATGACAGTATTTTGAAAAATGTAAGGGAAAAAATCACCAATTAAATTTTTAGATACAGCCTTTGATGCTTACAACTCAGTGTTAAGTCTTTGGTGGTTTGTTAACGTGTCTGCAGCTTGTTATGTGTTCTCTGGTAGCTTCAGACTTTGGAAAGTGTAGTGAAAAACAACTAAACTCACTACAGCATTTTTGTCTAAAGACTCATTAAGGTAATTATGGCCTTTGTGATTTATCCATATTGTCCTAATAAACTTAATCATTAATCAACATAAAATTAACAGAGCGATGGTGGAGGACAGTCCAGTGTACATCCACGTTCATGTAGTGCACAGTGTACCAAGAGTCCTTGTGTCTGTCAAGGGGCTGGTCGATCTGGGCAAAATGTTCCCTCTTCATTCCCACAGGGAACAGTGGCACGTCAGGAAGAAAACGATCAAGAGAGATGCAATGTTCAAACAGGAACATATTCTGTGTCTCTTTGAAGGTTACCCTCCCTGCTGTCTTCTGAGAATGCATGCTTTTTCATGCACTTTGTAGTGATGGGGCTGTCTCGGTGGAAGTGTGTGTGGTATGTAGTTCTCATGTTGGGAAGGTTAAAGAAAAGAAAAGAAAAGTGTGGTACTGTATTGAGGCAACGCATTCTCCCCAGGAAGAGCAGCCTCAGTTTCACAGAGAAAACGACCCGGAGTACAATAACTATGTGTATATACGTGCTTTGCAATGGGATGAGAAGGAATCGTAAACGTTAAGCTATCCACTTTCTGTTTTCTATACAATAATACTTTGTACAATTTTTGAAGAATAATACAGCTCTGCTTTGAAGTTGTCTACCTTTGTCTTACTTGTGTCAGGAACAGTTACTGTTCTTGTTTGTTATCTAACATTTGGTTTAATTGGACCGTAGACATGTCTTTTCTGCTGTGTTGGTCAACAAACCAGGCGGTGCGTTTCTCTTGCAGGTCAGGATAAGGAGATTAAGTATTATAGTCACAGCAGCTTTAACAATGCTTGATTGCATACATAGAGAATAACTGAACTAAATATTGCATATGGCATTCCTGTAATACATCAGAAATAATTTATGTGTCTGTATCAGCTTTGCAGTTGTCACACGTCAGTAATAGGATGAGAAGGAGCACGTTAAGTTACACAAACTCAGTTTCCTGTATCATTATATCTTTGGTTGGACAAAACTTAAGAATGGAACAGCACTGCTTTGAATTTCTCTACCTTTGTCGTAATTGAGTCAGC
This sequence comes from Babylonia areolata, assembly GCF_041734735.1. NCBI lineage: Eukaryota > Metazoa > Mollusca > Gastropoda > Neogastropoda > Buccinidae > Babylonia > Babylonia areolata. The sequence goes on from NC_134906.1 coordinate 24,564,112, forward strand.
GCCAGTTATGTGTTTAATATTTGGGTTAACGAGTCGGGATAACGTATAGTGAACATTTGGACTGTATTGGTCACCAAACAAGTCGGTGCATTTCTCTGGTAGGTCAGAATAACCCTGGTGAAGTCATCAGCTGCCTCAGTGATTAACAATAAATCAATATGTTAGAGGGTGACACTGAGAAGTAGAGTTTAGTGCAACAGGAATTTTGTCCAGTGTGTATTCTGTTACGTGGTCTGTGGACTTGTGAAAAATTCAAACCTCCTTCAAGTTCTCAGTCTTGTAATGTGATCTGTAATATTTTTTTCTATTGTCTCCAATTGCTCTAGACTTTGGAAAGTACAATGAACAAATAGAATAGTTCAATGAACAAACAGATTAGCCCACTGCCTCATTTTCAGAACGAGTCTATGCTTCTCTCCTGTACAAACTTCACTGTGGCTTTTTGCCTCCATCCACATTATCAATCTCGATATCTGCAAGAAGACTCCATACCAAAGTCACAGCATCTTTAACACAGGTCTCCAAGATCACAAGGCGGAGCTGGGGGATAGTGCAGGGATAGTGCAAGTGCACATCCACGTTCACCTAGTGGACAGTGTACCAGGAGTACTTGTGTCTGTCAAGGGGCTGGTCAGTCTGGGCAAAACGTTCCCTCTTCATTCCCACAGGGAACAGTGGCACGTCAGGGGGAAAACGATCAAGAGAGATGCAATGTTCAAACAGGAACACATCCTGCGTCTCTTTGAAGGTTACCCTCCCCGTTGTCTTCCGTGAAGCCGTGCTTGTCAGTGCACTTCGTAGTGGTGGGGCTGTCATGGAGGAGGTGTCCAGGGGGTAGTTCTCATGTAGGGGACGTGTACAATAAAACCAAAGAAAAAACAAAAGACAAGCAGGACAGAGGCAACACAAGAACGCAGTAATGTTCCACCTTCCCTCCACTCCTTGTGACTCTGTGTGTGTGTGTGTGTGTGTGTTATACCATTATCCCATCTTATGTCATCTCTTTGCAACCAAGCTCAAACGTCCTCCAAAATTCGGTTCCACCAGCTCCATTTAAAAAATTGATCATGATAAATTTGCTCATGACACAGCGCAGTTTTCAAAGCAAAATCTGTCAATCTCTGAATTGAACTCATCTCTTCCAGCTATCTTTGACAAGCATGTACCTGTGCGTCAGCGAAGGGTTCGTTACGGAAAGCCTACCTCGTGGTTTCCTTTTCCTTGATTCTGTTTGTACAGAAATGAAGGCGAGAACAGCACTGCTTTGAAGTTGTCTACCTTTGTCTTACTTGATTCAGCAACAATTGCTGTTCTTCCCTGTTCCTTAACATGTGGTATATTTTCAGTTGGAATAACGACAGTAACATGTCTTTTGTACTGTATTGGCCAACAAACAAGCTGGTGCGTTTCTCTTGTAGGTCGTGATAACAGTGATGTGGTCATCACCTGTCTCGGTTCATATCAGAATGCAGCATGCATTGTAAGTATCAGCTAGGAAAATATTGTTCTGATTGCTGTTTTAGGAACACAGGTCGATAAAATTAGGTAGTTAGTTTGATATTGTTTCTTAATATTTTCTGGTAAGAAACAAATAGATAAACTCCAATTTTCTTGTGTGTTTGGAAGAGATATACTGTAACGTTGTATGTGAATTTTAAAGATTTCACAACTTCTTAAAAGTCTTTTGAGCATTGATCGTCCACAGAGTGAGTCTGTGTGTAGTGTCAAATTGAAATGCAGTAACCCAAAATAAATGCATTCATATGCTTTATTTTCTGGTAATGGTTTGACTTGCTTCAACATTGAACTCTGTATTTTGTGACATAATGTGTATGTTTTGATATGGTGACGATCATCAATTGCATGGGCATGGACAGTGTACTGAAAAGATACTTAAGCATGTTGCCTCATTTTCAAAACGTGACATTAGATGTTGATTCTCCAGTAAAACATTTGTTAGGGGTATGTCAACAAGGTCACTGTGTTTTGTTGTTGTTTTTTTACCATAGAATCAATTACGGGTTTATTTGCAAGGAAGCTCAATATCTAAGTCATAACAGTTTTCACCATAATATACACAAAGCAAGGTGGAAGACAGTCCAGTGTACCAGGAGTCCCTGTGTCTGTCAAGGGGCTGGACGGTCTGGGCAAAACGTTCCCTCTTCATTCAGACAGGGAACAGTGGCATTCCCATCTTCAGTGTCTATGCTTTTCCCCTGTTCGAACTTTGCTGTAGGTATTTCATCAAATGTACCGTGGATTTCTGTTCCATCTGTCTAAAACTTTGAAAGAACACTCTGTCATTATCAAAATCACACAGCGATGGTGGAGGATAGTCCGGTGTGAATCCACGTTCACCTTGTGGACAGTGTACCAGGAGTCCTTGTGTCTGTCAAGGGGCTGATCAGTCTGGGCAAAACGTTCATACATGCAAAAGCCCACTCGTGTACATATGAGTGAAAGTGCGAGTTGCAGCTCACGAATGAAGAAGAAGAAGAAGAAATGCTGATGAGCTTTTGAAAAACTGCAAATAGTCTTATCCACAACGCCACAGCGACTTTGACGTCACTCGACCAAAGTTTTGTTTTAAGCGTGAAGAATATATCACTGTAGAGAGGTAATGATGCTAGTTTTTCCTATGTTTACTGCAAATTTCTTATTGGCAGACAAAGTATTTCCAAAGAAAATGGTAATGTTAGTATTTACCACACACACACACACACACACACATGCACGCACACACACACACACACACACACACACACACACACTCACACCCCCCCCCGCACCCCCCCCCCCCCCACACACACACACACACACACAATCGAACACCAGTATTGTGGTGACGCACTCTACTTGGGTAGATCAACTTGAATTTAAATCAGAGAAATCTGTTGTGACCGGAAAATATAATACAGTACAATACCTGTCCCTGTGTGTGCTTTACAATTATCAATTTGATCAGTTGTCTACCTTCGTCTGAAAGTCAGTCAGCAACAGTTACTGTTCTTGTCTGTTGTTTAATGTGTTGTATATATTCAATCAGAGTAACGGACAGTGAACATTTCTTTGTACTGTATTGGCCAACAAACAAGCTGCAGCGTTTCTCTGGTAGGTTGTGATAACATTGATGTGGTCATCACCTGCCCCAGTGATTAACAGAATGCAGCATACTTTGTGATTATCAGCTCAACAAACGTTGTTCTGAGTGTTGTTTTAGGAAAATAGTTTGATAGACATGTATAAACAATTAACTGCTGTCATTTATTGTATAAATGCCACAGACAGATTTATGCAGTTAAGACATTTTGACTATTTCAGTAGAATATGTACTGTAACGTGGAATTTCAAAATTTCACAACCATTTCCATTGTCTTCTGTGGAGAATATTTTGGAAAGAAACACTATCTAATACAGTGGTTAAAGAAACATGATAATAATAATAATAAACTGAATGAATGAATTAAGCATAAATGTCTTCACATTCAACTTCTTTCTTACTGTTGAAAGTGGTTGGTTGTATCTACATTTGATTTCTTTATTCTGTAATCTAGATTCCAATGGAAACAGTAATGTACATTAGCACATTTTGAAATATCGGAGCAAGAAAATAAATTCTTCAGTGTGTCTAAGCTTCTGTCCTGTATGATATTTCCTACACATATGTCATCAAGGTTGACTGGGGTTTTTGCCTTCTTTCATATCATCAACAGAATTGGCAAAGAAGCTCACAGCATCATTGATATAAAGGTGAAAAGTTGAAAGAAAGACCAGTGGGAATCACGTTCATCTAGTGTGAGTTCAGGGAGTCCTTGTGTCTGTCAAGGGCTATTATCAGGTCAGGGCAAAACGATCCCTCTTCATTCCGACTGGCAACAGTGGTGCCTTCATGTTGTTTTCCACGAACCTTCACTTTTTTCAATCTGAATGTCCCTGGTTTGAATCTCAGTAATGGCGCCTTGTGGGTAAAGGGTGGAGAATTTTCCTATCTCCCAGGTCAACATATGTGCAGACTTGCAAGTGCCTGAATCAGCTTTGTGTGTACATGCAAGCAGAAAAACAAGCACATTTTGAAATATCGGAGCAAGAAAATAAATTCCTGTGTCTAAGCTTCTGCCCTGTTCGATATTTGCTACACATATGTCATCAAGGTTGACTGGGCTTTTTGTCTTCTTTCATGTCATCTAGTGTACAAGAGAGTTCAGGGAGTCCTTGTGTCTGTCAAGTTATCAGGTCTGGGCAAAATATCGCTCTTCATTCCGACTGGCAACAGTGGTGTCTTCCTGTTGTCTTCTGTGAACCTTCACTTTTTCATACACTTCGTTGTGTGTGTGTGTGTGTGTGTGTGTGGAGGGGTGTGGGGGTGTTGTCATGGTGGAGGTGTCCAGGGAGGGTAGAAGTCAGGTAGGGGAGCAAACCTTTCCACACACACATGACAGGCAGGATAGAGACATCACCAGAACACAATCATGTTCCACCATCCCTCCACTCCTTGTGTGTGGCTGTGACAACCGTGCACACAAACGCATTGTCCCCAGGCGAAATTCTGTAGATAATCCAAATGATAGTAAAATAAATACGCTTCCTGAAAGGAAACAAACACATATACATTGGTGGCACTGCCGTCACTCTCCCAGTCGGTACCACCCGGATTTCATGAATGGAAATATATTGTGGCAAAAAGGGATACAAAACACAAAGCACGTTGTCATTGTGTTCTCGCATCAAAACAGAAAGTTGTTCAAGATTTCATGCTCTAGTTTTCTTTTTTTCTCTCAAAATATTTACACTGACATTCACACCGGATCCCAGCAGTTTCCTTAGCAAAGTAACCCCCCAAAAGCATCAGGTATACATATATGAATGCTCCTCCACACAAATGTGTGTAGTGGTGTACAGGAGTCCTGCACGGAAAGGTGTTTTACTCTCCCCTCCAATACACCTTAAATGGTGGTCTGAGTGACATGATAATCTGAGAAAAAGCCCATGTAAAAGCCCACTTGTGTACATATGAGTGAAAGTGGGAGTTGCAGCTCACGAATGAAGAAGAAGAAGAAGAAATGCTAATGAGCTTTTGAAAAACTGCAAATTGTCTTATCCACAATGCCACAGCGACTTTGACGTCACTCGACCAAAGTTTTGTTTTAAGCGTGAAGAATATATCATTGTATAGAGGTAATAACACTTGTTTTTCCTATGTTTACTCCATATTTCTTATTGGCAGACAAAGTATTTCCAAAGAAAATGGTAATATTAGTATTTGACACACACACACACACACACACACACACACACACACACACACACACACACACACACACTCGAACACCAGTATTGTGGTGACGCACTCTACCTGGGTAGATCAACTTGAATTTAAATCAGAGAAATCTCTTGTGACCAAAAAATATAATTCAGTACAATTGCTGTTTCTGTGTGTGCTTTATAATCGGCAATTTGATCAGCTGTCTACCTTTGTCTTAAATTCAGTCAGCAACAGTTACTGTTCTTGTCTGTTGTTTAATGTGTTGTATATATTCAATTAGAGTAACGGACAGTAAACATTTCTTTTGTACTGTATTGGCCAACAAACAAGCAGCAGCGTTTCTCTGATAGGCTGTGATAACATTTATGTGGTCATCACCTGCCCCAGTGATTAACAGAATGTAGCATACTTTGTGATTATCAGCTCAGCAAACGTTGTTCCGAATGTTGTTTTAGGAAAACAGTTCGGTAGACTTCTTCAAAACAATTAGTTACTGTCTTTGACTATGGAAACTTCATGCAAAGATAAGATCTATGTATTCTTTTATATTTCCGGATGCTTGTGTTGAGTACATGCTGTAACGTGGAATGTGATATTTTAAAATTTCACAACCATTTGCAATTGTATATTGAAATTAAATCTCCTGTGGAGAATATCTCAGAAAAGAACTGTATCTAATACAATGATTACCTCAAAAACAAAACTGGAAGAAAGAACTCAGTGTGAATGTATAACTTCTTTCTTTGAAAAGAGGTTGGTTGCGTTCAACGTTTGAGTTCGATATCCTGTAATAAAAATACTAATGGCAACAATAATATACTTCAAGACATTCTGAAACATCAGAGCAAGAAAATAAATTTATCAGTGTCTAAGCTTTTGTCTTGTGCGATATTTGCTACACATATGTGACTAAGATAGAATAAACTTTTTGCCTTCTTTCATATCATCAACATAATTTGCAAAGAAACTCACAACATAATTGATATAAAGGTCAAAAGTTGAAAGAAAGACCAATGTGAATCACTTTCATCTAGTGTACAAGAGAGTTCAGGGAGTCCCTTGTGTCTGTCAAGGGCTATTATCAGGTCTGGGCAAAACGATCCCTCTTCATTCTGACTGGCAACAGTGGTGCCTCCCTGTTGTCATTCGTGAGCAGCGAACCTTCACTTTTCGTACACTTCGTAGTGTGTGTGTGGGGGGGTGTTGTCATGGTGGAGGTGTCCAGGGGGGGATAGAAATCAAGCGAAGTAGGGGAGCAAACGTTTCCACACACACATGACAGGCAGGATAGAGGCATCACCAGAACACAGTCATGTTACACCATCCCTCCACTCCTTGTGTGTGTGTGGCCGTGACAACCGTGCACACAAACGCATTGTCCCCAGGCGAAATTCTGTAGATAATCCAAATGATAGTAAAATCAATACGCTTCCTCAAAGGAAACAAACACATATACATTGGTGGCACTGCCGTCACTCTCCCAGTCGGTACCACCCGGATTTCATGAATGGAAATATATTGTGGCAAAAAGGGATACAAAACACAAAGCACGTTGTCATTGTGTTCTCGCATCAAAACAGAAAGTTGTTCAAGATTTCATGCTCTAGTTTTCTTTTTTTTCTCTCACAATATTTACACTGACATTCACACCGGATCCCAGCAGTTTCCTTAGCAAAGTAACCCCCCAAAAGCATCAAGTATACATATATGAATGCTCCTCCACACAAATGTGTGTAGTGGTGTACAGGAGTCCTACACGGAAAGGTGTTTTACTCTCCCCTCCAATACACCTTAAATGGTGGTCTGAGTGACATGATAATCTGAGAAAAAGCCCATGTAAAAGCCCACTCGTGTACATATGAGTGAAAGTGGGAGTTGCAGCTCACGAATGAAGAAGAAGAAGAAGAAATGCTAATGAGCTTTTGAAAAACTGCAAATTGTCTTATCCACAATGCCACAGCGACTTTGACGTCACTCGACCAAAGTTTTGTTTTAAGCGTGAAGAATATATCATTGTATAGAGGTAATAACACTTGTTTTTCCTATGTTTACTCCATATTTCTTATTGGCAGACAAAGTATTTCCAAAGAAAATGGTAATATTAGTATTTAACACACACACACACACACACACACACACACACACACACACACACAATCGAACACCAGTATTGTGTTGACGCACTCTACCTGGGTAGATCAACTTGAATTTAAATCAGAGAAATCTCTTGTGACCAAAAAATATAATTCAGTACAATTGCTGTTTCTGTGTGTGCTTTATAATCGGCAATTTGATCAGCTGTCTACCTTTGTCTTAAATTCAGTCAGCAACAGTTACTGTTCTTGTCTGTTGTTTAATGTGTTGTATATATTCAATTAGAGTAACGGACAGTAAACATTTCTTTTGTACTGTATTGGCCAACAAACAAGCAGCAGCGTTTCTCTGATAGGCTGTGATAACATTTATGTGGTCATCACCTGCCCCAGTGATTAACAGAATGTAGCATACTTTGTGATTATCAGCTCAGCAAACGTTGTTCCGAATGTTGTTTTAGGAAAACAGTTCGGTAGACTTCTTCAAAACAATTAGTTACTGTCTTTGACTATGGAAACTTCATGCACAGATAGGATCTATGTATTCTTTTATATTTTCCGATGCTTGTGTTGAGTACATGCTGTAACGTGGAATGTGATATTTTAAAATTTCACAACCATTTGCAATTGTATATTGAAATTAAGTCTCCTGTGGAGAATATCTCAGAAAAGAACTGTATCTAATACAATGATTACCTCAAAAACAAAACTGGAAGAAAGAACTCAGTGTGAATGTATAACTTCTTTCTTTGAAAAGAGGTTGGTTGCGTTCAACGTTTGAGTTCGATATCCTGTAATAAAAATACTAATGGCAACAATAATATACTTCAAGACATTCTGAAACATCAGAGCATGAAAATAAATTTATCAGTGTCTAAGCTTTTGTCTTGTGCGATATTTGCTACACATATGTGACTAAGATAGAATAGACTTTTTGCCTTCTTTCATATCATCAACATAATTTGCAAAGAAACTCACAACATAATTGATATAAAGGTCAAAAGTTGAAAGAAAGACCAATGTGAATCACTTTCATCTAGTGTACAAGAGAGTTCAGGGAGTCCCTTGTGTCTGTCAAGGGCTATTATCAGGTCTGGGCAAAACGATCCCTCTTCATTCTGACTGGCAACAGTGGTGCCTTCCCGTTGTCTTCTGTGAACCTTCACTTTTTCGTACACTTCGTAGTGTGTGTGTGGAGGTGTTCTCATGGTATGTGTCGGGGTAGAAGTCAAGTAGGGGAGCAAACCTTTCCACACACACATGACAGGCAGGATAGAGGCAGCACCAGAACACAGTCATGTTACACCCTCTCTCCAATCCTTGTGTGTGTGTGTGGCTGTGACAACCGTGCACACAAACGCATTGTCCCCGGGCGAAATTCTGTAGATAATCCAAATGATAGTAAAATAAATACGCTTCCTGAAATGAAACAAACACATACATTGGTGGCACTGCCGTCATTCTCCCAGTCGGTACCACCCGGATTTCACGACTGGAAATTTATTGTGGCAAAAAGGGATACAAAACACAAAGCACGTTGTCATTGTGTTCTCGCAACAAAACAGAAAGTTGTTCAAGATTTCATGCTCTAGTTTTCTGTTTTCTCTCAAAATATTGACACTGACATTCACACCAGATCCCAGCAGTTTCCTTAGCAAAGTAACACACAAAAAAAGCATGATGTATACATATATGAATGCTACTGAGTGTAGTGGTATAGAGGAGTCCCGCATGGAAAGGTTTCCCAGATCAACATATGTGCAGTGCCTGAACCCCCATTGGGTGTACATGCAAGCAGAAGATCAAATACGCACGTTAGAGATCTTGAAATCCATGTCAGCGTTTGGTGGGTTATGGAAACAAGAACATACCCAGCATGCACACCCCCGAAAACAGAGTACGGCTGCCTACATGGTGGGGGTAAAAACGGTCATACATGTAAAAGCCCATCCGTGTACATACGAGTCAACGTGGGAGTTGCATTAACAAACAAAGAAGAAGAAATATTGATGAGCTTTTGATAAACAACAACAACAACAAAAACAGGTTTGCCAGCAGGATCGGACCAGGGATGTTCTGCAAACAGTCTTATCCACAACGCCACAGCGAATTTGACGTCACTCGACCAAAGTTTTGTATTAAGCGTGAAGAATATGTCATTGTATAGAGGTAATAACGCTAGTTTTTCCTATGTTTACTCCATATTTCTTATTGGCAGACAACGTATTTCCAAAGAAAATGGTAATGTTAGTATTTACCACACACACACACACACACACACACACACACACACACACACACACACACACACACACACACACACACACACACACACACACACACACACACACACAACAAAACAAAAACAAAAAACAAAAACAAAAGCAAAAAAAAAAAAAAAAAAAAAAATCACCAGTATCGTGGTGATGCACTTTTCCTGGGTAGATCAACTTGAATTTAAATCAGAGAAAATGTGACCAAAAAATAGACAACAGTACAATACCTGTGTCTGTGTGTGCTTTACAATCGTCAGTTTGATCGTCTAAATTCAGTCAGCTACAGTTACTGTTCTTGTCTGTTTTTGTCTGTTGTTTAATATTCTGCATAGAGTAACGGACAGTGAACATGAATTACCTGTTGTCAGTTGTTGTTATGGTACAAATTTTATCATTAGAGTATGTACTGTAACACTGTATGTGAACAATTGAAAGTTCACAACATTCCAAACAATATTTTCAGCATTAACTCACTCAGTACAGCCAGTCCTCTCTTCTCCTCTACACAGACCCCTCGGATGTCCAGTGGGTGTCTGAATGACACAACCTTTAGCTTCCGTCGTCAGAATTGTTGTATTGTTTGTCAACATTCACGTCTTCAGTATAAGAGCCTTTTGCTTGTAATATTTTGATGGTGGTAATTGGGGAGAAATGATGTTAATATCATCTCTTTTGCCGTTTGTATGGAGAGAGTTAAGCTGCTACACATGAGTCTCTGCATAAGTGTAAAAGAATTAAAACCAGTTTTAATGTCTCTATATTAAACTACAGTATTGTGTTTTCTGTGAATGAATTGATTTTACATAGAAAGTTCTGTATGATCCTCAACTGCAGAAGGCTGGATAGTGTACTGAAAAGTTAATTAAATATGTTGTCTCCTTTCGAGAACTTCACACAAGACTGTTTATTTTTCTTTTGTAAAATAATTGCAAGGGCAATGTCCACAATAGCATTTTGGCTTTTTGCCATCACGTCAATTGCAGGCTAATTTGCAAGGAAAATCAAGTTCACAAAGCAAAGTGGGGGATAGTCTACAATACATCCATGTTCACCTAGAGGACAGTGTACCAGGAGTCATTGTGTCTGTCAAGGGGCTGGACGGTCTGGGCAAAACGTTCCCTCTTCATTCCCACAGGGAGCAGTAGAACGTTGGAGGGGGTGGGGGACGATCAAGAAAGATGCAAGGTTCAAACAGGAACACACCCTGCATCTCTTTAAAGGTTACCCCAACACTCTGTTGTCTTCTGCTTTTCAGCTCACTTCGTAGTGGTGTGGCTGTCATGGCGGAGGTGTTCAGGGAATGGGTAGGAGGAGTGTACAACAAAACCAAAGAAAAACAGTACAAAAGACAGACAGAACAGAGGCACCACTAGAACACAGTAATGCTCCACAGTCCCTCCAAACTGTGTGTGTGTGCACATTACAGCCAGGTGTAAGTGCATGAGTACTATAGAGAGTGGTGCTGCACTGTGGCCACACCCTCTCCCCATGAACAGCTTCCTCAAATTCCACACACAGAAATCTGCTGTGACAAAAACAGTAATACAATACAGTACCTGTGTGTCTGTGTGTGCTTTACAATCATCAGTATGATGAGAAGGAGCAGTAAACGTGAATCTACCTGATCTCAGTTTCCAGAGAACAAATACCCCATTTCAACTTTTTAATTACATCAAACTGAAAAGCTTCATATCAATTTTCTTTCTCAGCAGTATTTCTGAATATGAATTTGTTCTTTTGTTGTTTACTCAAATGGGCATCAAAACCTCATTAAACATTCTCAAACTCACATCATCAAAAAGTTCGCTCTAACCAAAATTATCTCCATAATACTTTGCAACTTCATTTCCACCTCAAAAACACAACAAAGTTTGAAAACCACCGATTCAAATTTAGATAAATCAAAATGAGAAATTGTATGAGACATTGCATTTAAAAAGAAAAAGAGAAATAAACCACAACCAATCACATTTACTCTGTGTGCGTGTGTGTGTGTGTTTGTGTGTGTGTGTGTGTGTGTGTGTGTGTGTGTGTGTGTGTGTGTGTGTGTGTAGCGGTGGCTTGATGGTAATAAGCCCTACTAGGAAGCACAGACCAAGGTTTTGTACTCACCTCTCCACTAAACCCTTAATTTGTGGTATGGGTGCTTGTCTTCCTGATGGTGGAGATGATAAACCGAGCTCCGGTGATTTTCATTCAGCACACGTTATAGAAATCACGACAACAAACGGATTGTCCCGGGTAATATTCTGTAGAAAAGTCTAATTTGATAACACAATAAATGCACGTGCAGACAGGAAACAAATCCTTTACATGGGTGCCACTATAGTATGGCGCCTCGCTCTCCCAGGGAAGAGCAGCCCGAATTTCACACAGAGAGATCTGTTGTGACAGAAAGTGACACAGGACAAACAGAAACAAGGGAATATCTCACCTGGCAAAACAAATACACTGGCAGACAGGAGAAAAAAGGTGTGGCACTGTACTGTGGAAGAGTGGCCTGAGTTTCACACAAAGAAATCAGCGGTGACCAAGAAAGTAATACAATACAATACCCGTGTGTCTGTATGTGCTTTGCAATCACCAGTAGGATGAGAAGAAACAGTAAACGTTCAGTTACCTTGTCTCAGTTTCCTGTTCCTAAATATGTGGTGTTCAAAGCTGAAGCACTGAGCAGCACTGGTTTGAAATTGTCTGCCTTAGTTTTTTACTTCGACCAGCAATAGTTACTGTTCTTGTCTGTTCGTTAATGTTTGGTTTGAATTCAGTCAGAATAATGGACAATGAACTTGTCTTTTGTACTGCATTGGTCAACAAACAACGGGGTGCGTTTCTCTGGTAGGTCAGTATAACCTGATATTGTCATTACCTGCCTCATTGATTAATAGGATGAAGTATGTTTTGTCATTGTCAGCAGAACAGTCGTAGTTCTGAATACTTTTGGATATAAATAGTTTGGCACACTAAGAGCTGTTAATTTTTGATGATTGTATGGTAAAAACAATTGAATTAAAATTGCTTATTTTAAAAGCAATGCTTTGTAAAATTTCTTGTGTTTTTCTGCATGCTGTAACATGGTCAGTGGACTTTGAATAAGCTCATGACTATTTTATACATAATTTAAAAATTTTAATTGTTTGTGAATGTTAGGAGACTACGTGTTTGAAAAAAGAATGTAAGAGAAGAAATTACGCAGTTCTAATAAGGTACAGCCTTTGTTTCTTGCAAGTCAGTTTTAACTCTTTGCAAGTTAAGCTTAGTTAACGTGTCTGCAGTTTGTTTTGTGTCTTCTGGTAGCTTCAGTCATTGGAAAGTGTGGTGAAAAATAAATTTCCTCATTACAGTGACTTTTGTCTTTAGACTCATCAAAGTAATAATGGCCTTTGTGATCCATCCATTCTGTCATAATCAACGTAATCAATTAATTATTAATCAACTGAAAGTTCACAATTAATAATTAATCAAAGTAAAGTTCACAAAGTGATGGTGGAGGACAGTCCAGTGTACATCCACCTTCATCTACAGTGTACCAGGAGTCCTTGTGTCTGTCAAGGGGCTGGTCGGTCTGGGCAAAACGTTCCCTCTTCATTCCCACAGGGAACAGTGGCACGTCAGGGGGAAAACGATCAAGAGAGATGCAATGTTCAATCAGGAACACATCCTGTGTCTCTTTGAAGGTTACCCTCCCCGCTGTCTTCTGCGAACGCATGCTTTTTCATGCACTTTGTAGTGGTGGGGCTGTCTCGGTGGAAGTGTGTGTGGTATGTAGTTCTCATGTTGGGAAGGTTAAAGAAAAGAAAAGAAAAGTGTGGTACTGTATTGAGGCAACGCATTCTCCCCAGGAAGAGCAGCCTCAGTTTCACACAGAAAAAAACCCGGAGTACAATAACTATGTGTATATACGTGCTTTGCAATGGGATGAGAAGGAATCGTAAACGTTGAGCTATCCAGTTTCTGTTTTCTATACAATAATACGTTGTACAATTCTGAAGAACAATACAGCTCTGCTTTGAAGTTGTCTACCTTTGTCTTACTTGTGTCAGGAACAGTTACTGTTCTTGTTTGTTATCTAACATTTGGTTTATTTGGACCATAGACATGTCTTTTCTACTGTATTGGTCAACAAACCAGGAGGTGCGTTTCTCTTGCCGGTCAGGTTAACCCTGATATGAGCATCATCTATCTCGGTTACTGTAACAGGATACAGTATGATTTGAAAGTATCCGCTGAACAGACATTATTCGGAACGTTGTTAGAAGTAAATTGTACGATATGCTAGTCCTAACAGCCAGTTACTGTCTTTTGTAGAAGAAACTGATTTTAGCATGCATTCACTTTCAACAAATATGTTGTTTTTGAAGGTTTTGTGAAATTTTGACTTATATTACAAACTTTTGGAAGAGAAATTATTGGACAACATTATATGGGAACATCACTTATGACATAAAATCTAAGTAAAAGAAGAAAACAAAAAATACTTGCTTCATAATTATCAACATTTTTTTTTTTTCAAGACAGTATTGATCAATTCCATTTGTACCTTTTCTGTATCCTGTAACGTAATCTGTAGATTTTCCAAAGATCTGCGATTGATGCAGATTTCGGGAAGTGTACTGAAAAAGCTCAGGTTTTTTTTGTTTGTTTGTTTGTTTGGGGTTTTTTGTATTTTCAGAACCAGAATTAGAGGTTTCTGTTCTTTGGTGTCTGTGCTTTTCACTTGTTCGAAGATGGATAAAGGCGTGATGGCAAGCTTGTTATGCTTTTCAGTCTCCATCCCTGTCATCAACCTTTGAATCTACATGGACACCCAACATTACAGGCACTTTAACTTAAAGGTCACAAAATGAATCTCCATCAAAGTCACAGTATCTTTAACTTCAAGGTCAGAAAACGTAAGTGAAGGATTATTCAGTGTGCATCCACGTTTAGCTACAGGATTGCTCGTCTCTGTCAAGGGGCTGATTGCTCTGGGCAAAATATTCCATTCCTCATTCCGACAACAAACAGTTTTGCGTCAGAGGGTAAAGGAACAAATGAAAGACAATGGACAAAATGCTGTCTGGAAAAATAATTTAACAGCACACCCAATACACGTGTAGACAGGAAACGTAATATATGGGTGACACTGCACTGTGTCGACACGCTCTCCCTTCAGGGAACAGCTTCATTTCACAGAGAAATATGTGGTAAGGAATGTTATGCAAGACCTCACAGTACTTCTTCTTCGTTCCTGGGCTGTATCTTCCACGTTCACTTGCATGTACACGATAGGGATTGTATGACCGTTTTTACCCCGCTATGTAGGCAGCCATACTCCGTTTTCAGGGCTGTGCATGCTGGGTATGTTTTTGTTTCCATAACCCACCAAACGCTAACATCGATTACAGGATCTTTAACGTGCGTATTTGATCTGCTTGTGTATGCACATGAAGGGGGCTCAGGCACAAGCAGTTCTGCACATATGTTGACCTGAGAGATCGGAAAAATCTCCACCCTTAACCCACCAGGTGCCGTTACCGAGATTCGAACCGGGAGTCTCAGATTGAAAGTCCAATGCTTTAACCACTCTGCTATTGCGCCTGTCCCTGACAGTACAAGACAATATATCATATAGCAAAACATATGCACTGACAGACAAAGAAAAGATGAGAAAAAGAAAGGTGTGACACTACACTGTGGCAACGTACTGTGCACGGGAATATGAGCTTGGATTTCACACAGAGAAGTGTGTTTTGATCAAAAATAGATATATCAAAACACGACATACGTGTCTATGTGTCCTTTGCAACCGTTAAAAGGATGAGAATGAACAGTAAAAATCAAGTTACGTTGTCTCGGTTTCCTTTGTAAAAGTTGGAGAAGTCAGAAGCATTGTTTTGAATTCTCTACCTTTGTCTAAATCGAGTCAGCAATAGTTACTGTTCTTATCTGCTGTTTAAAATTTTGTTTATATTCAGTCAGTTTAATAGGCAGTGGCCATTTTACTTGCACTGTATTAGTCAACAAGCAAGCTGGTGCATTTCTCTGGTAGGTCAATAACTGATATGGTTATCACCTTCCTCAGTTATCAACGGGATGCCATATCTTTTGTGATTACCAGCTGAGGAGACATTGTTCTGAAAACTGTCAGCAGTAAATAGCTCCATCCCCAATAACCAACTGTTCCTTTGTGCTAATTGGTCAGAAAAGTGTAGTAAATCAAGTATAAATATTGATTCTTCAACATGGACTATGTTAAACAGACTTGGAAAATACACTTGCTGGTAGTATTGTATAGTAACACTATGCAATCTGAGGAAACAGAAAACCACAGATTTTGGGCATATATTTTTAATTCAAACCTTGATGTGGGAATCAAAGAACACTTTCAGTTTTTGTAATCTGTAACTTAATTCGCAGCATTTAAAATGGACTTCGAATGCTTCCCTCTGTGGAAAAATGCATTGCCTCATCATTTGAATGAGCAACTTGTCTTTGGCATGTGTGCTTTTCACTTGTTTGAACATTGTGAGAGGTGGGTCTTTACCTCCATCTCCATATATCAGCTTTGAACTTTGCAAAAATAACCACTGGATATTGAACTCGCATCTTTAACACAAATTAATGGTGTAGGATATAAGCTTAGTGCATTCACGTTTATCCAATGGACAGTGGAGTCGTCTTCAGAGTCTTGGCAAAATATTTCCTCTTCTTTATGACAGAATAAAGAAAAGGAAGAAAAAAACCCGAAGAAAGCAAGCAGGTAAGTGACCAATGAATGTTTCACCCAGTCTTGGATTATTTTAAACTTCAGGTTCTGTGGGAATCATCAAGCAATACATCGATGAGAGTGGAGGGGAGTGAATTGCCAACAGGAACCACAGCCTTTACCGTGAAGCCGTGTTTCCAATGTATGCGACTTAACTTGCGAAGTATTGTATACATTTCATTTACAACGTAGGGTCTATATGTAGATCAGGAATCTGTTCTCCCCCACCACACCCCTTCCCATGATGGCCCCAGCCCCCACCCACCCACCACACCGATCTTTTAAAATCACACGTGGTGCAGCGTATATGGATTAGTCAGCATACTCTAACGCCTTCTTGAAACCGAAAACTGTGCACAGTGTTTTGCATTGTAATTTGCTGTTGATGTTTCAACATGAATCATACTTTGGCTAACTAGATACATAGATGGACTGCCTTGAAAGGTTAGCATAGCTTGGTATACAATATTTATAACCTCCTGGGTTTATCATGAGATATTACACAGTTTAAAGACAGATCAATGTTCATCAGTCAGTTAATTCGACATCCAGTCAGCCAGTCTCAACAAGGACGGACGAATGGATAAATGGACATTGTTTATACTCCGGCTGCAAGTCAAAAGTATTTTCATGTGAAACCTTACACACACACACACACACACACACACACACACACACACACACACACACACACACACACACACACACACAAAAAAAAAAAAAAAAAAAAAAAAAAAAACCCACCAAACACCAGCATTGTGGTGATGCACTCTACCTGGATAGATCAGCTTGAATTTAAATCAGAAAAATCTGTTGTGACAAAAAAAAAAAAAAAAAAAAAAAAGACTGCAGTACAATACCTGTGTGTGTGTGTGCTTTACAATCATCAATTTGATCAGTTGTCTACCATCGTCTTAAATTCAGTCAGCAACAGTTACTGTTCTTGTCTGTTGTTTAATATTTTGTATATATTCAATTAGAGTAACGGACAGTGAACATTTCTTTTGTACTGTATTGGCCAACAAACAAGCTGCAGTGTTTCTCTGGTAGGTTGTGATAACATTGATGTGGTCATCACCTGCCCCAGTGATTAACAGAATGCAGCATACTTTGTGATTATCAGCTTTAACAAACGTTGTTCTGAGTGTTGTTTTAGGAAAACAGTTCCGTGGTTTTCTTCAAAACAATCAGTTTTTTTGTCTTTTATTGTGAAAACTTTATAGACAAATAGAAGACATCCAATTTCAGATTCTATACTACTTTTGTAGTTGATGTCCTGTAACGTGGAATGTGAAATTTCAAAATTTCACAACCGTTTGCAATTGTCTTTTGAAAGTAAGTCTCATATAGAGAATATCTTAGAAAGGAATTATATCTAAGACAATGGTTACCCCAAAACAAAACTGAATGAAAGAACCCAGCATAAATTTTTTAACTACTTTCTTAGAAAAGGGGTTGGTTGTGTTCAACATTTGAGTTCTGTATCATGAAATATACATCATAACATTCTGAAATATTAGAACAAGAACATAAATTTATTAGTGTCTAAGCTTTTGTCCTGTTTGATATTTGCTACACATGTCATCAAGGTTGATTACACTTTTTGCCTTCTTTCATATCATCAACAGAATTTTCAAAGAAGCTCACAGCATCATTGATATAAAGGTTGAAAGAAAGACCAGTGTGAATCACGTTCATCTAGTATACAAGAGAGTACAGGGAGTCCTTGTGTCTGTCAAGGGCTATTATCTGGTCTGGGCAAAATATCCCTCTTCATTCTGATTGGCAACAGTGGTGCCTCCCAGATGTCTTCCCTGAACCTTCACTTTTTCGTACACTTCGTAGTGTGTGTGTGGAGGGGTGTGGGGGTGTTGTCATGGTGTCCAGGGGGGGTAGATGTCAAGTTGGGAGCAAACCTTTCCACACACACATGACAGGCAGGATAGAGACATCACCAGAACACATTCATGTTCCACCATCCCTCCAATCCTTATGTGTGTGTGTGGCTGTGACAACCGTGCACACAAACGCATTGTCCCCAGGCGAAATTCTGTACATAATCTAAATGATAGTAAAATAAATACGCTTCCTGAAAGGAAACAAATACATATACATTGGTGGCACTGCCGTCACTCTCCCAGTCGGTACCACCCAGATTTCATGAATGGAAATTTATTGTGGCAAAAAGGGATACAAGACACAAAGTACGTTGTCATTGTGTTCTCGCAACAAAACAGAAAGTTGTTCAAGATTTCATGCTCTAGTTTTCTGTTTTCTCTCAAAATATTTACACTGACATTCACACCGGATCCCAGCAGTTTCCTTAGCAAAGTAACCCCCCCAAAAGCATCAGGTATACATATATGAATGCTCCTCCACACAAATGTGTGTAGTGGTGTACAGGAGTCCTGCACGGAAAGGTGTTTTACTCTCCCCTCCAATACACCTTAAACGGTGGTCTGAGTGACATGATAAACTGAGATCCCATAAGTAACATGCTCTCAGCACACGTAAAAGAACTCCTGGCAAAGGATCTTCCCAGTTAACATTCTATATATAAATCCCTGTTGACAGCCCAATAAACACACGTACAGACAGGACACAATATATATGGGTGGCACTGCACTGTGGCGACGTGCTCTCCCAGGGGAGAACAGCCGGCATTCAACAAAGAAAAATCTGTTGTGACTGGAACTGATACAAGACATGACAATACCAGACAGTATCTCCTCTCGTAAAACAAACACACTGGCAGACAGAAATAGAAAGAACAAGAGAGGCAAGGCCTTCAAGACTCACAAGTGACACATGCTGTCTCCAGTAAGGAATTATGAGAGGAAAAACAACAGATTAAAAAAAAATATATATATATATTTATTAATCATTAAAATGGGTTCTCTTTTCGATATTGACGGGCGCAATAGCCGAGTAGTTAAAGCATTGGACTTTCAATCTGGGTGTCCCGGGTTCGAATCTCGGTAACGGCGCCTGGTGGGTAAAGGGTGGAGATTTTTCCGATCTCCCAGACTTGCAAGTGTCTGAATCCCATTCGTGTGTACATGCAAGCAGAAGATCAAATGCGCACGTTAAAGATCCTGAAATCCATGTCAGCGTTTGGTGGGTTATCGAAACAAGAACACACCCAGAATGCACACCCCCGGAAACGGAGTACGGTTGCCTGCAGGGCGGGGTGAAAACGGTCATAGATGTAAAAGCCCACTCGTGTACATATGCGTGAACGTGGGAGTCGCAGCTCACGAACGAAGGAGAAGACATTGATGATTTTGAAAAGAAAAAAAAAAAAAAGCTTGCTCTCAGGATGGGACCAAATCGTCTTATCCCCAACGCCACAGCCAGTTTGATGTCACTCGACCAAAGTTTTGTTTTGAGCGTGAAGAATATATCATTGTATAGAGGTAATAACGCTAGTTTTTCCTATGTTTACTCCAAATTTCTTATTGGCAGACAAAGTATTTCCAAAGAAAATGGTAATATTAGTATTTAACACACACACACACACACACACACACACACACACACACACACACACACACACACACACACACACACTCGAACACCAGTATTGTGTTGACGCACTCTACCTGGGTAGATCAACTTGAATTTAAATCAGAGAAATCTCTTGTGACCAAAAAATATAATTCAGTACAATTGCTGTTTCTGTGTGTGCTTTATAATCGGCAATTTGATCAGCTGTCTACCTTTGTCTTAAATTCAGTCAGCAACAGTTACTGTTCTTGTCTGTTGTTTAATGTGTTGTATATATTCAATTAGAGTAACGGACAGTAAACATTTCTTTTGTACTGTATTGGCCAACAAACAAGCAGCAGCGTTTCTCTGGTAGGCTGTGATAACATTTATGTGGTCATCACCTGCCCCAGTGATTAACAGAATGTAGCATACTTTGTGATTATCAGCTCAGCAAACGTTGTTCCGAATGTTGTTTTAGGAAAACAGTTCGGTAGACTTCTTCAAAACAATTAGTTACTGTCTTTGACTATGGAAACTTCATGCACATATAGGATCTATGTATTCTTTTATATTTCCGGATGCTTGTGTTGAGTACATGCTGTAACGTGGAATGTGATATTTTAAAATTTAACAACCATTTGCAATTGTATATTGAAATTAAATCTCCTGTGGAGAATATCTCAGAAAAGAACTGTATCTAATACAATGATTACCTCAAAAACAAAACTGGAAGAAAGAACTCAGTGTGAATGTATAACTTCTTTCTTTGAAAAGAGGTTGGTTGCGTTCAACGTTTGAGTTCGATATCCTGTAATAAAAATACTAATGGCAACAATAATATACTTCAAGACATTCTGAAACATCAGAGCAAGAAAATAAATTTATCAGTGTCTAAGCTTTTGTCTTGTGCGATATTTGCTACACATATGTGACTAAGATAGAATAGACTTTTTGCCTTCTTTCATATCATCAACATAATTTGCAAAGAAACTCACAACATAATTGATATAAAGGTCAAAAGTTGAAAGAAAGACCAATGTGAATCACTTTCATCTAGTGTACAAGAGAGTTCAGGGAGTCCCTTGTGTCTGTCAAGGGCTATTATCAGGTCTGGGCAAAATATCCCTCTTCATTCTGACTGGCAACAGTGGTGCCTTCCCGTTGTCTTCTGTGAACCTTCACTTTTTAGTACACTTCGTAGTGTGTGTGTGTGGAGGAGTGTGGGGATGTTGTCATGGTGGAGGTGTCCAGGGAGGGTAGAAGTCAGGTAGGGGAGCAAACCTTTCCACACACACATGACACGCAGGATAGAGGCATCACCAGAACACAGTCATGTTCCACCATCCCTCCACTCCTTGTGTGTGTGTGTGTGGCTGTGACAACCGTGCACACAAACGCTTTGTCCCTGGGCGAAATTCTGTAGATAATCCAAATGATAGTAAAATCAATACGCTTCCTGAAAGGAAACAAACACATACATTGGTGGCACTGCCGTCATTCTCCCAGTCAGTACCACCCAGATTTCACGACTGGAAATTTATTGTGGCAAAAAGGGATACAAAACACAAAGCACGTTGTCATTGTGTTCTCGCAACAAAACAGAAAGTTGTTCAAGATTTCATGCTCTAGTTTTCTGTTTTCTCTCAAAATATTTACACTGACATTCACACCGGATCCCAGCAGTTTCCTTAGCAAAGTAACCCCCCCCCCCCCAAAAAAAAAAAACATCATGTATACATATATGAATGCTCCTGAGTGTAGTGGTATACAGGAGTCCCGCATGGAAAGGTCTCCCAGATCAACATATGTGCAGTGCCTGAACCCCCATTATGTGTACATGCAAGCAGAAGATCAAATACGCACGTTAGAGATATTGAAATCCATGTCAGCTATGGTGGGTTATGGAAACAAGAACATACCCAGCATGCACACCCCCGAAAACAGAGTACGGCTGCCTACATGGTGGGGTAAAAACGGTCATGCATGTAAATGTCCATCCGTGTACATACAAGTAAACGTGGGAGTTGCAGCTCAAGAACAAAGAAGAAGAAATATTGATGAGCTTTTGAAAAACAAAAACAACAACAAAAATAACAACAACAACAGATTTACCAGCAGGATCAGACCAGGGATGTTCTGCAAACAGTCTTATCCACAACGCCACAGCTAATTTGACGTCACTCGACCAAAGTTTTGTTTTAAGCGTGAAAAATACATAATTGTATAGAGGTAATAACGCTAGTTTTTCCTATGTTTACTCCAAATTTCTTATTGGCAGACAAAGTATTTCCGAAGGAAATGGTAATGTTAGTATTTACCACCCACACACCCCCACACCCCCACACCCACACCCACACCCACACACACACACACACACACACACAATTGAACACCAGTATCGTGATGACGCACTCTA
Organism: Babylonia areolata; assembly: GCF_041734735.1. Taxonomy (NCBI): domain Eukaryota; kingdom Metazoa; phylum Mollusca; class Gastropoda; order Neogastropoda; family Buccinidae; genus Babylonia; species Babylonia areolata. The sequence goes on from NC_134906.1 coordinate 24,586,397, forward strand.
CCTGGGTAGATCAACTTGAATTTAAATCAGAGAAATCTCTTGTGACCAAAAAATATAATTCAGTACAATTGCTGTTTCTGTGTGTGCTTTATAATCGGCAATTTGATCAGCTGTCTACCTTTGTCTTAAATTCAGTCAGCAACAGTTACTGTTCTTGTCTGTTGTTTAATGTGTTGTATATATTCAATTAGAGTAACGGACAGTAAACATTTCTTTTGTACTGTATTGGCCAACAAACAAGCAGCAGCGTTTCTCTGATAGGCTGTGATAACATTTATGTGGTCATCACCTGCCCCAGTGATTAACAGAATGTAGCATACTTTGTGATTATCAGCTCAGCAAACGTTGTTCCGAATGTTGTTTTTGGAAAACAGTTCGGTAGACTTCTTCAAAACAATTAGTTACTGACTATGGAAACTTCATGCACAGATAGGATCTATGTATTCTTTTATATTTTCAGATGCTTGTGTTGAGTACATGCTGTAACGTGGAATGTGATATTTTAAAATTTCACAACCATTTGCAATTGTATATTGAAATTAAGTCTCCTGTGGAGAATATCTCAGAAAAGAACTGTATCTAATACAATGATTACCTCAAAAACAAAACTGGAAGAAAGAACTCAGTGTGAATGTATAACTTCTTTCTTTGAAAAGAGGTTGGTTGCGTTCAACGTTTGAGTTCGATATCCTGTAATAAAAATACTAATGGCAACAATAATATACTTCAAGACATTCTGAAACATCAGAGCAAGAAAATAAATTTATCAGTGTCTAAGCTTTTGTCTTGTACGATATTTGCTGCACATATGTCATCAAGGTTGATTACACTTTTTGCCTTCTTTCATATCATCAACAGAATTTGCAAAGAAACTCACAACATAATTGATATAAAGGTCAAAAGTTGAAAGAAAGACCAATGTGAATCACTTTCATCTAGTGTACAAGAGAGTACAGGGAGTCCTTGTGTCTGTCAAGGGCTATTATCAGGTCTGGGCAAAACGATCCCTCTTCATTCCGACTGGCAACAGTGGTGCCTTCCCGTTGTCTTCCGTGAACCTTCACTTTTTCGTACACTTCGTTGTGTGTGTGTGGAGGTGTTCTCATGGTATGTGTCGGGGTAGAAGTCAAGTAGGGGAGCAAACCTTTCCACACACACATGACAGGCAGGATAGAGGCATCACCAGAACACAGTCATGTTACACCCTCTCTCCAATCCTTGTGTGTGTGTGTGGCTGTGACAACCGTGCACACAAACGCATTGTCCCTGGGCGAAATTCTGTAGATAATCCAAATGATAGTAAAATAAATACGCTTCCTGAAAGGAAACAAACACATATACATTGGTGGCACTGCCGTCATTCTCCCAGTCGGTACCACCCGGATTTCACGACTGGAAATTTATTGTGGCAAAAAGGGATACAAAACACAAAGCACGTTGTCATTGTGTTCTCGCAACAAAACAGAAAGTTGTTCAAGATTTCATGCTCTAGTTTTCTGTTTTCTCTCAAAATATTGACACTGACATTCACACCGGTTCCCAGCAGTTTCTTTAGCAAAGTAACCCCCCAAAAGCATCAGGTATACATATATGAATGCTCCTCCACACAAATGTGTGTAGTGGTGTACAGGAGTCCCGCACGGAAAGGTGTTTTACTCTCCCCTCCAATACACCTTGCACCCCCCAGGGGAGAATAGCCGGAATTCAACACAGAAAAATCTGTAGTGACTGGATCGAATACAAGACATGATAATACCAGACAGTATCTCCTCTCATAAAACAGACTGGCAGACAGAAGTAGAAAGAACAAGAGAGGCAAGGCCTTCAAGACGCATGCTGTCTTCAGTAAGGAATCATGACAAGAAAAACAACAGACTATTTAATCATTAAAATGGGTTCTCTTTTCGATATTGACGGGCGCAATAGCCAAGTAGTTAAAGCGTTGGACTTTCAATCTCAGTGTCCCAGGTTCGAATCTTGGTAATGGCACCTGGTGGGCAAAGGATGGAGATTTTTGCCGATCTCCCAGGTTAACATATGTGCAGACTTGTTAGTGCCTGAATCCCATTCGTTTGTACATGCAAGCAGATCAAAAACGCACGTTCAAGATCTTGAAATCCATGTCAGCGTTTGGTGGGTTATAGAAACAAGAACATACCCAGCATACCCCCACCCCCAACCCCATTCCCCGAAAACGGAGTACGGCTACCTACATGGCGGGGTAAAAACGGTCATACATGTAAAAGCCCACACGTGTACATATGAGTGAAAGTGGGAGTTGCAGCTCACGAATGAAGAAGAAGAAGAAGAAATGTTGATGAGCTTTTGAAAAACTGTAAATTGTCTTATCCACAATGCCACAGCGACTTTGACGTCACTCGACCAAAGTTTTGTTTTAAGCGTGAAGAATATATCACTGTAGAGAGGTAATGATGCTAGTTTTTCCTATGTTTACTCCATATTTCTTATTGGCAGACAAAGTATTTCCAAAGAAAATGGTAATGTTAGTATTTAACACACACACACACACACACACACACACACACACACAATCGAACACCAGTATTGTGGTGATGCACTCTACCTGGGTAGATCAGCTTGAATTTAAATCAGAGAAATCTCTTGTGACCAAAATATATAATTCAGTACAATTGCTGTTTCTGTGTGTGCTTTACAATCGGCAATTTGATCAGTTGTCTACCTTTGTCTTAAATTCAGTCAGCAACAGTTACTGTTCTTGTCTGTTGTTTAATGTGTTGTATATATTCAATCAGAGTAACGGACAGTGAACATATCTTTTGTACTGTATTGGCCAACAAACAAGCTGCAGCGTTTCTCTGGTAGGTTGTGATAACATTGATGTGGTCATCACCTGCCCCAGTGATTAACAGAATGCAGCATACTTTGTGATTATCAGCTGAACAAACGTCGTTCTGAATGTTGTTTTAGGAAAATAGTTCGGTAGACTTCTTCAAAACAACTAGTTACTGTCTTTGACTATGGAAACTTTACAGACAGATTCTTTTGTACTTTAGCATGCATTCGTAGAGTAGTTCTGTAACGTGGAATATGAAATTTTAAAATTTCACAACCATTTGCAATTGTATATTGAAAATAAGTCTTCTGTGGAGAATATCTCAAAAAAGAACTGTATCTAATACAATGATTACCTCAAAAACAAAACTGAATGAAAAAACTCAGCGTGAATGTATAACTTCTTTCTTTGAAAAGAAGTTGGTTGCGTTCAACATTTGAGTTCGATATACTGTATAATATAAATGCTAATGGCAGCAATAATATACTTCAAAACATTCTGAAACATCAGAGCAAGGAAATAAATTTATCAGTGTCTAAGTTTTTGTCCTGTACGATATTTGCTACACATGTCATCAAGGTTGATTACACTTTTTGTCTTCTTTCATATCAACAACAGAATTTGCAAAGAAGCTCACAGCGTCATTGATATGAAGGTCAAAAGTTGAAAGAAAGTCCAGTATGAATCACTTTCATCTAGTTTACTAGTACAGGGAGTCCTTGTGTCTGTCAAGGGCTATTTATCAGGTCAGGGCAAAACGATCCCTCTTCATTCTGACTGGCAACAGTGGTGCCTCCCTGTTGTCTTCTGTGAACCTTCACTTTTTAGTACACTTCGTAGTGTGTGTGTGGATTTGTGTGGGGGTGTTGTCATGGTGGAGGTGTCCAGGGGGGGAAGAAGTCATGTAGGGGAGCAAACCTTTCTACACACACATGACAGACAGGATAAGAGGCATCACCAGAACACAGTCATGTTACACCCTCTCATCACTCATTGTGTGTGTGTGGCTGTGACAACCGTGCACACAAACGCATTGTCCCCGGGCGAAATTCTGTAGATAATCCAAATGATAGTAAAATAAATACGCTTCCTTAAAGGAAACAAACACATTCTGACTGGCAACAGTGGTGCCTTCCCGTTGTCTTCCGTGAACCTTCACTTTTTCGTACACTTCGTAGTGTGTGTGTGTGTGGGGGGGTGTTGTCATGGTGGAGGTGTCGATGGGGGGGATAGAAGTCAAGTGAAGTAGGGGAGAAAACCTTTCCACACACACATGACAGGCAGGATAGAGGCATCACCAGAACACAGTCATGTTCCACCATCCCTCCACTCCTTGTGTGTGTGGCCGTGACAACCGTGCACACAAACACATTGTCCCGGTGCGAAATTCTGTAGAAAATCCAAATGATAGTAAAATAAATACTCTTCCTGAAAGGAAACAAATATATATACATTGGTGGCACTGCCGTCATTCTCCCAGTCGGTACCACCCGGATTTCACGAATGGAAATTTATTGTGGCAAAAAGGGATACAAAACACAAAGCACGTTGTCATTGTGTTCTCGCAACAAAACAGAAAGTTGTTCAAGATTTCATGCTCTAGTTTTCTGTTTTCTCTCAAAATATTGACACTGACATTCACACCGGATCCCAGCAGTTTCCTTCGCAAAGTAACCCCCCCACCCCCCACCCCCCCCAAAAAAAAAGAAAAAAAAAGCATCATGTATGAATGCTTCTGAGTGTAGTGGTATACAGGAGTCCCGCATGGAAAGGTCTCCCAGATCAACATATGTGCAGTGCCTGAACCCCCATTGGGTGTACATGCAAGCAAAAGATCAAATACGCACGTTAGAGATCTTGAAATCTCATCAGCTTTGTCACTCAGCCACTTATCCTGCATCTGGCGTAACGTTTGCTGAACAGTCCTGCGGATGGCATCGTACGCATCCTTTTTTTATGTGGACTTTGGGTTGCTCAGGTAGGCTTGATGCAGACGGCGTTTCTCATTCAGAAGCTGCTTGATTTCATCACAGTTTTCATCAAACCAGTCTTTGTGCTTTCTGGTCATGGGTCCCAGGGTCTCTGAAGCTGTACTATAGATCAGCTCATGCAGGGTCCTCCAGTCATACTCCACATTCTGGTTGTCCAGAGAGGTGGATTCCAGACGATCTTCCAGCAGCTCCACAAAGGACTGTTTGATGGTGATGTTTTTCAGCTTAGCGATGTTGAGCCGTTTTGGAGCCTTCTGGCCTTGGGGGCATCTCTTGGGCTGGATTCAAATATCCAGCTTCGAGACTACAAGGCGATGGTCTGTCCAACACTCGGCGCCGCACATGGTCTTTGTTACACGTACATCTTGCCTATCCCTTTTCCTGACGATGACATAATCGATGAGATGTCAATGCTTTGAGCGAGGGTGCATCCATGACGTCCTGTTACGGGTAGGGAGGCAGAAAACTGTGTTGGTTATCAGCAGTTCGTGCTCTGCACAGGTCTGAAGCAAAAGCAATCCATTTGGGTTGCAGTGGCCCACATCGTGCTTTCCAATCACTCCATCCCAGGAGATGTAGTCAGAGCCAACTCTAGCATTGAAGTCCCCCAAAATGATGAGCTTGTCTGCTTTAGGGATAGCAGCAATGACAGAGTGAAGGTCCTCGTAGAACTTCGCCTTCACTTCATCCGGGTTGGTCATGGTTGGGGCGTAGGCACTGACAATGGTGAGGTGCTTCTGGCCAGATGCCAGTGGGAGTTTCATGGTCATAAGCCTATCATTGACTCCCTTTGGGATTCCAGCTAGCTTGCTGACAAGTGCTTTGCCTGCAAGCCGAGTCTCACTCAAGGCTGCAATGTCAATGTTGTATCTGGCGAGTTCGGATGCAACTAGTGCTGTTCTCCCTTGGGGTCTGTCCGCGTTATCTCTGTCCAGGAGAGTCCTTATGTTCCAAGCACCAATGGTGAGAGGAACGATCCTTGTTTTTTTTTTTCTTTTCTTTCTTTTTGTTTCGACCGCTGATGTAGGGTCCCCACAAGCCGCGGTATGCTGGCCAGGGTGATATGGAGCAGGCAATTTTTAGGGCACCTTTTCTAGCCCCTTCCTCATGCCAGGGAGGTGAGCAGTGCATTCCTAAAGAGGGCTGCTCAGACGCTCAGACGGCTGCCGAGCTCCATCGCTGCTCCTGTCGACGAAGAACGACCCTACGGCCTGAGCCGCCTGTGTGCAGGTCTGTGGCTGCGACTGCCAGTGTACCCACACCTGTCGTCGCTCACCTGTCGCCACAGGACTTGGGGGTGATGAAATGATGAAGGATGAAAGGTCATTTAGGATGACTGATGACTTGCGCGATGAGTTTGTTTAAAGTGAAGAGGAGTTGCGCAACGTCGACCTCACTTTCTCGTCCGGGTCCACCAATTTCCAGTGGCAAGACTAAGTCGAGACGACTGGAGGATGAGCATGGATGCAGTGGATGACCAAGATATCCTTTCGGTGTCTCATCTTGCTCTCTGCACTCCACAGTGCGTTGCTGTAACCGCCTTCCTCTCCGTTGAACCGATAGGTTTCTTCCGCAGATTCTGCCGGATCCAGACTTCGCATGCATGGGTAGACACACCCCGGGGGCCAACTGCATGTGGCATGCACACAGCACGGTGGAGCTAGATGGCCGTCGGTGGCTCTCCTGAGCCGACGCCCTTTTATGGATCTCCATAAGGGTGTCTAGCCACCCGCCTCACCAGTCCCAGAAGGGAGCGGTGGGAGTGCCGGTTTAGTACTGGATTACAGGTTACCAGTAGCAGATCTAATGAACCACAACCAATCACATTTACTCTGTGTGTGTGTGTGTGTGTGTGTGTGTGTGTGTGTGTGTGTGTGTGTGTGTGTGTGTAGCGGTTGCTTGATGGTATAAGCCTTACTAGGAAGTACAGACCAGGTTTTGTACTCTCCCTTCTACTAAACCTTGATTTGTGGTCTGGGTGCTTGTCCTTCTGATGGCGGAGATGATAAACCGAGCTCCCGTGATTTGCACTTAGTGCACGTTATAGAAACCACGACAACAGAAGGATTGTCCCGGGTAATATTCTATTGAAAAGTCTAATTTGAGAACAATAAATGCACGTGCAGACAGGAGACAAACCATTTGTATGGGTGGCACTACAGTATGGCGCCTCGCTCTCCCAGGGAAGAGCAGCCCGAATTTCACACAGAGAGATCTGTTGTGACAGAAAGTGACACAGGACAAACACAAACAAGGGAATATCTCACCTAGCAAAACAAATACACTGGCAGACAGGGGGGGAAAGTGTGGTACTGTACTGTGGAAGAGTAGCCCGAATTTCACACAAAGAAATCAGCTGTGACCAAGAAAGTAATACAATACGATACCTGTGTGTCTGTGTGTGCTTTGCAATCACCAGTAGGATGAGAAGAAACAGTAAACAATCAGTTACCTTGTCTCAGTTTCCTGTTCCTGAATTTATGTTTTTCAAAGTGAAGCAGCACTAGTTTGAAATTGTCTACCTTAGTTTTTACTTCGACCAGCAACAGTTATTGTTCTTGTCTGTTCGTTAATGTTTGGTTTGAATTCAGTCAGAATAATGGACAGTGTACTTTTCTTTTGTACTGCATTGGTCAACAAACAACAAGGTGTGTTTCTCTGGTAGGTCAGTATAACCTGATATTGTCATTACCTGCCTCATTGATTAATAGGATGAAGTATGCTTTGTAACTGCCAGCAGAACAGTCGTAGTTCTGAATACTGTTGGATATAAATAGTTTGGCACACTGTAAGCAAGATATGCAATTGAGTTAAGATTACTCATTCTTCACATCCTGTACTTTTTATTCTGTAGCATTGTCAATGGGCTTTCTAGAGGTTCATGACAATTTCATACATTCTATTGGAAAATAAATATTATATGGATGGCACACTACTTCTAAAAATGTAAGAGAAGAAATAGGCAAGTACTAAAAAAACTAATGTCTTTGTTGTTTTCAAGGCAGTGTTAACTGTTTGTCAGTTTTTGACGTGACTGCAGTTTGTTAAGTGGCCTCGGGTAGTTTCAGACTTTGGAAAGTGTAGTGTAAAAACAAATTTCCTCTGTACAGCATCTTTGTCTAAAGACATCAAAGTAATTATGGCCTTTGTGATCCATCCTTATTGTTATAATCAACTTAATCATTAATTAACGTAAAGTTCACAAAGTGATGGTGGAGGACAGTCCAGTGTACATCCACGTTCATCTAGTGCACAGTGTACCAGGAGTCCTTGGTTCTCTTAAGGGTCTGATCAGTCTGGGCAAAACGTTCCCTCTTCATTCCCACAGGGAACAGTGGCACGTCAGGGGGAAAACGATCAAGAGAGATGCAATGTTCAAACAGGAATACATCCTGCATCTCTTTGAAGGTTATCTTCCCCATTGTTTCTGCGAACCCGTGCTTTTTCATGCAGTTTGTAGTGGTGGGGCTGTCTCAGTGGAAGTGTGCGTAGTGTGTAGTTCTCATGTTGGGAAGGTTAAAAAAAAAGAAAAGAAAAGTGTCGTACTGTATTGAGGCGACGCATTCTCCCCAGGAAGAGCAGCCTCAGTTTCACACAGAAAAAACCCCGGAGTACAATAACTATGTGTATATACGTGCTTTGCAATGGGATGAGAAGGAATCGTAAACGTTAAGCTATCCAGTTTCTGTTTTCTATAAAATAATACTTTGTACAATTTTTGAAGAATAATACAGCTCTGCTTTGAAGTTGTCTACCTTTGTCTTACTTGTGTCAGGAACAGTTACTGCTCTTGTTTGTTGTCTAACATTTGGTTTATATTCAGTCAGAATTACGGACCGTAGACATGTTGTTTTTTCTACTGTATTGGTCAACAAACCAGGTGGTGCGTTTCTCTTGCAGGTTAGGATAACCCTGATACGAACATCATCTGCCTCAGTTACTATAACAGGATACAGTATGATTTGAAATTATCAGCTGAACAGACATAATTCGGAACATTGTTTGAAGTAAATTGTACGATGCGTTAATTTCAACAGTCTGCAACTTACTCTTGTAGAAAAAAACTGATTTTAGCACACACCCACTTTCAACATATATGTTGTTTTTGAAAGTTGTGTGAAATTATGGCTTATATTACAAACTTTTGGAAGATAAATTATTGGACAACATTATATGGAAATAGCACTTTCGACAAAATTTAAGTAAAAGAAAAGCACAAAAAATACTTGCCTCTTTATTACTAACGATGTTGTTGTTTTCTTTTCAAAACAACATTGAAGAATGCTATTTCTACTGTTTTGGTATCCTGTAACGTAATCTGTAGATTTTTCAATGGTTTGTGTTTGCTTCAGACTTTGGGAAGTGTACTTGAAAAAAACCCACAGTATTATTACATTTTCAGAGCGCGAAATGAGAGGTTCCTCTAGTGGTGTCTGTCCTTTTCACTTGTTGGAAGTTTGTTAAAGGTGTGTCATCAAGGTTTTTGTGCTTTTCAGTCTCCATCCATGTCATCAAGCTTGTAATCTGCATGGAGATTCACCACTAAAGTCACAGTCACTTTAACTTAAAGGTCACAAAATAAATCTCCATCAAAGTCACATTATCTTTAAAGCCTGAACCGGACTATAAATGGCGGGCGATTTGAATCAAGCCAGTTTCTCACCAGAGTCTGACACTGTGACGTAGGTGAAGGTTTATTCAAAATAAAAGCCTAATAAAGCTACGGTTTGGCTTCATTTATGGCAGAGAGCGAGATTTGCCTAGCAGCTTCCAATCTAGACCTGAATTGACTTTGGAAAGTACAAAATGTGTCAGCTACACGTAATACAAAATTTGAATGCAGAGAAAAGGGGCGGAGCTAGAGCCGTTTGTGTTTGCGCTAGACGTGTCTGTCAGATAAAAATAGCACCAGCACGTGGTACTGTCCGGTGAGAATTGGAAAGCATGCAGACAGCCCCTCGACGTTGGCAACCGTAAACAACCACATTGTGTGGCAGGAGTACACGGATATCTTTCTCCGCTAACAGTGAGTCGGTCTTTGTTTTCCTTTCACCTCCCACATGTTTACATTTCTACCGGACACGTGCTCGCGCTTTTTATAGATAAACTCCGCCCCTTTCCCTTTTATGGATAGGCTCTAGTGCGCATGCGCAACCGAAACCTTGCTCTCGGGAGTTAAGACTTTAACTTCATGTTCACAAAACGTAAGTGGAGGATTGTTCAGTGTGCATCCATGTTTACCTACAGGATTGCTTGTCTCTGATGCCTGAAAAAGTAATTTAACAGCACACCCAATACACGTGTAGACAGGAAACGAAATATTTGGGTAGCACTGTGCTGTATCGACACACTCTCCCTTGAGAGAACAACTTGATTTCACAGAGAAATCTGTGGTAAGAAATGTTAAGCAAGATGTAACAGTATTTCTTCTTCTTCGTTCGTGGGCTGCATCTTCCACGTTCACTTGCATGTACACGATAGGGCTTTTACGTGTATGACCGTTTTTACCCCGTTATGTAGGCAGCCATACTCCGTTTTCGGTGGTGTGCATGCTGGGTATGTTCTTTTTTTCCATAACCCACCAAACGTTAACATGGATTAGAGGATCTTTAACGTGCGTATTTGATCTGCTTGCGTATACACACAAAGGGGGTTCAGGCACAAGTAGGCCTGCACATATGTTGACCTGAGAGATGGGAAAAATCTCCACCCTTAACCCACCAGGTGCCGTT